>NC_085938.1:17580757-17883787 GCF_963556715.1 Cydia fagiglandana
CAGGGCACAGGGGTTCGGTTAGCGTTGCTCATACTATTTTTCGTTAACCCGCTTGTTATGGCTCCTGTACACGATGGGTCATCGCCACTCCAAGGGACGCATTTATGCGTTAAAGAGAGCAAGTGATATTTTTATCTCATTCTACCGCATGGCTGCGTCCCTTGGACTGGCCGGCTGGCCCATCGTGTAGAGACTGTAGAGGAGCCATTACCCGCTCCGTGTAACCGCGCTAGCTAGCGGGCGCCCTTAAGGGGCCCACTGAATCAACAGTCCGCCGGACGGTATCGGCCTGTCAGTTGTTCGGAACTGTCAAAATTTTGTTGTAATGACAGGCCGATACCGTTCGGCGGACTGTTAATCAGTGGGCCCCTTTACCTTACTTATAATAGGGACATTAACATCAAACGCTTCTGAATAATCTATAGGTAACGAAACAGCTAAAGTCCCTAAGTTTAGCACACGACCAAAACATCGGGACTCAAACTTCGGAAGGGTTGTGACCACAACCCTGATTCCATTTTGAGTCAAGGGGTATTCGGAAAGGTTTAATGTTATACCAATTTGATAATGATATCAGAGAATAGGGGTGATACATGTTGAATTTTATTACATAATCTTAACTATCTATAGATTAGTATTAGTAAACTGAAAATTCAACATAATTCAATAAATTATACCTCAAATTATACTTTTCTACTTCTAAAATAAAAAACTGCACGTCCAAGACGGCCTAGCCATCGTTCCCGCTTCGCCATCGAATCGCTTTGTGTCTCTCTATCACTCTTCCATATTAGTGATAGTTGCGTTTCGTTCGCTAGGGAGGGTTATTAGCGATTGACATGTTGTCTAAGGCCTAATTCCTTTCATTTTAACAAAGAAATGGTATGATATACATAACGACAATACATACTCCATCTTGTAATTAAACATCGTAAATATAAATTTCATTACATGCCTCTCTCTCTTGCATATTCGAACGACAGAGAAACAACTAGACGAACGTACGAAACCAAGAGGATCGCGGTTTCGCGGAAGGATCTCTTGTGGTTAATAGTACAAAGTTTCATCTGCCTAAAGTTTCACAACTACCTAGAACTTTGTCTCACAAAGTAAGCGCTAATCCTCGCCTCGCTTCCAATAATAAGTGTGTCCCATATTAGGGACGTTGGGTTTGTAGAATTCTTCTCATGACTGCGGGGACAGTACATCTGCATAAATACGTAAGCGGTCACGTCCGGAGCTGCCGTTTATGCGAGTGCGAGCGGCTTAGTCAATGGGAGAGTTACTGGAACGACAGGCTTCGTTTAAATAAACGAACGAATGTGTAAGCATTCTACATCTACGTGAAAATCACAAAATGATAGAGTCGGTCCAATGCAACTCTGCATGGCATTTGCAATGACAAAGTGACGCAATAATGTCAAACTTCTATGGAAATATGACGTTTATAACGAAACTCCCACACTTTGTTGTTCAAGTAGCACAGTTGTTAGCTTACATAGATTTGACTTATTTAATTTTGCCACTTATTTAATAATTATTACCCGTTTAATTCATATGAACAATAAAAATAATAATAATAATTCAGCCTATATGCGTCCCACTGCTGGGCACAGGCCTCCTCTCGAGCGCGAGAGGGCTTTGGGCTATAGTCCCCACGCTAGCCCAATGCGGATTGGGGACTTCACATACACCTTTGAACTTCTTCGCAGATGTATGCAGGTTTCCTCACGATGTTTTCCTTACCGAAAAGCGACTGGTAAATATCAAATGATATTTCGTACATAAGTTCCGAAAAACTCATTGGTACGAGCCGGGGTTAAACAAAAATAAAACAGAAAAAATGCCTATCCGCGAATATTTGTCTAAGTATTTAGGTACAACTACCATAACTACGATACATCACATTTATATTTAACGACAATGACATAACTGTCCGGGAGCCGGTTTCTGCCACTTTTTATATTGAGTAGCCGTCACGTAACATTTTACGTGACGGTTTACGTACTTACGTACATACTTAGACATTTTTAGGAAGTTTAGCACACTGATTTATTTAGAAATGTAACATTTAAGTTATTAAAATACGGTAAAAGTATAATTATTTCATAAAATACTTTTTAAATTAAGCCCAACCAAAAGAAAGATACTTGAAGTAACAGTCATAGGGACCATCATTTAACGCGATAGGGATAGTAACTGTTCAAGTGGACTCGCCAGGTGAACGCGGCATCAACGGACAGACGCTCATGTCACGACGCCTTTATTTTCTATTTCCAAGGCGGCTGGCAGAAACACCGCGGCTAATCGTCCACCCCTTGCCGGCCGCCCACTAGTGATGGGACAGAGACGTTCATCGTTATCGATAAATTACTTGATACGTTTGAATTGAAATAAATTTAAGTAATTTAAAGTGAAATTAGTGTGTTAGTAACTAGCGAGGAGGCCTTGTTCAAAAAGACCAGATCACAGAATTCACAGACCTCCAACAAGATGGAAAGATGATATTGAAAATATTGCAGGCCCACTAATCGGAGGAGATAAGTAGCAAATCTGGCTGCTTGGAGAAGATTTGGAGAGGCATATGCCCAACAGTGGCTGAGGAAGAAGAAGAAAGTGAAATTGGGACAATAGAGTGAAATAAAAATATACAAGCGTTTCCCCTGGTTTCTATTACTGGACATTTTTGTTTAGATATTATACATACAGTGTGTACTAAAATACTAAGTCTATTTTTGAAATTGACAGTTTCAAGCAAAAGTTAATCATCATCGGAATCCGATGAAGGAAGATTTCAAATTACACATTTGTCAGCAGCTATCTAATTAATAACCAACAATAAGTTACCTTTTACTTAAATATTGAACAATTTAGAGTAACTATCGAGGAATAAACTAACGCAAAGCTTCATTTACACATGCATATTACATACTGAAATGCAATAATGCCAACAATCATGTTAAATGATACGAGTATTCGTCAAATCCGTAAAATATGTGCGCATGGTATAATTTAGCAATCTGAACACTAATTCAATAATAATGCGTTTAATCTCTAAATCATGGGTGAACAAACATCATCTAATCACTATTCAAATATTACTAATCAGTATCTCATTTTGTGTTAATCTAGGTTGATTATGGAAATATAGGTGGCGTTATTATTAATTCTGTAGTGGTATCAATATAAATGGTTAATTCCTAATTTGAATGACATCTGACCGTTAAATAACTTAGTCAGGCTTGAAAACATTGAAACTCACTAAAACGCACCCGAGGTTTTCATTGATTTTTGTCAAGTTTTGAATCGTATGTATCTCCTACTTTTGCACAACAGATAGAATTATATGGCAAACGGCTATCGGTTCTTCAATCTTTTATCTCCTTTTTCGTCTAACGGATTTTGAAAGAAATTTACTTTATTATGATTTTTTTAACATTGTCTAAAAAATCATTTTTTTCGTATCTCGATTGCTGTACACATACATATTTAATTACACAAACGGGTCTACCGCGATATACCGCGGTATACGTCGGAATTTAAGGTAAAAACAATGAAATTATATCGCGGTAGACCCGTTTGTGTAATTAAACATTTGTCTACTTAGTTTGAAAACTTTCATTTGTATATTTATATTAAAATCAGGCAGTGACCTATGACAGTTCATTTTTATATGGAGTACTTACCCAAAAGATACTTCAAGGAACAGTCATAGGGACCATCATTTAACGCGGTAGGGATAGTAATAGATCTAACATATACGAAAACTACATATTTGGGTTCGTCTTTGACGTCGCTAAAAACGTAGATAGGGTTTTAATTTAAAATTAACTAACACAAAAGCTATGGCCAGAAAACGAGATTTTTGCCCTATAAATTGTCCAACTTTCATAAAATCCACCGCGATACCGGGAGCGCTCGCCAGCCCGAGCACTGGCGGCCGGCGCACCAGGGAGCACTTCGGCGTAGGCCGGGGGATGCCGCGCATGCCGCCGCGTGTACTCTATCACAAGGAATTAGTGACTAGTGTGCACGAGTTCTCCTCCGTCGTCCCGGCGCTCCTCCGGCGCACTCGGGAAGCCTCGGCGCATGCCGGGGGATGCCGCGGCATGCCGGCGCCTACTTCCGCGGTATCCTCTAACGTGCTCCTCGATGCCACGATGTAACAATCCTCCGTCATGCTCCGAGGTCGGTCTCAAAGCATTTAAATTTATACCTGAAGGGTTTATTTAATTGAAATAGGGAAGAAAATACATTTATAATATTAAAGTGATCTGCGCTGCGCTCCGCCGGTTTGCGCAGGTCTAAACAAAATACTATTTCATCATTAAATAAGACATTAACTGCTGGGTTGTGTTTAAATACGCGTACCTAAATACCAGAAACCAAATTCAAATATTGACACAGTTAATGAGAATAATTAAGCTGTAATTTGCTTGAAAATTACATAAAGGTATGGTGGCACATTTCTCACTGTGTTGAATATTCAATATTATTCTCGTGAGCTCTGGTAACCTTTACCGTGAGCAGGACCACAACGCTATAATATAGTAAATAAAAATAGTAATAAGAAGTGTGACTATACTTTCGGCCTTGCGTAAAGTGCCAGTTTTGCTGCTCCAGATCCGGAAGAAATTCGATTTAAAAAAACCACGGAAAAAACGCACATATAAACCAAAGCGCTTGTTCGTATCGTTAAAGAGTTCGCAAAATTTTTATGTATGGAAAGTTTCATAGTAAAGCGCCGGGGCGCGCCGGCTGACGTTGATCAGTCTGTCAAATGTGGTTGGTGCAACTGGCCCTTAATATCGAATATGTATGCGATTGTGGGATTGAAACGTTTCTTTTAAAATATCGATATAGGTAATAAATATTATCGATATATTAAAAGTAACGTTTCAATCCCTAGCCGCCTGTGTCCCGAGAAGTAACGTGTTCTTTTAGTGGTTAGTGTAACGTCCGCTACCTGCCCCCTCGCTTACTATGCGTGTTGCGTAACCTTCGGAAACTTGCACACTCATATATTGAGGGATTTAGGGATATAAAAAAAGTTGTGAAAAGAAAAACGGTTGACTATTTTTTCTGTCACTTAATATGCAAATCGAATATTGGCACTGAATGACAACATACATACCTATGTAGGCAGCCGATCGTAAGATCAGGCATATCGTGAAATTCCTAGGCATATCGTGAAACGTGAAAATCTTTGACTCGTTCCCTGAGTCGACGGACTCCTATTTCTGGGCAGTTTGCCCTCCGGGCATCTGAAGCAACCTATCGAACCTATCCTGCCTATATATTGGTTTAATGTGACTATAGTCAAAACATTACGATCTGCCTGATCTTACGATCGGCCGCCGACACATACATAAATAGGTGTCCTTACTAGGATTCAAACACTGGACCTACTGCTTAAATTTCACAATTGCCAGATTGTTTTTGAATGGTTTCAATTGATCTCATTTCTTGTAAGCATCATTTAAAGCAATACGAATGTTAGAAATGATAGCCAAAATCGACATTCGTACTTTAACCTTAAAACGTTTGGCAAAAAATCATTATAATTATTAGCCTAGGTATATTTTAGTACTTAAGAAAATTGCTATTTGACTGCAATAATTTGTTAGAATGTCAATTAAAATTAACTATCGGGGTCGTAATAGGACCTTTGACAAACGTACAATTTTAAACTCTACGAGGCCTTTTGAACTCTACCACGTCTAGATAAGTTTCAAAACGTAATATACCCGTCCTCATGACAAGTTCCAGCCCCGTTGGGGTGCGTTCATTGAATGATTGATTTATTTGTGAGGTTCTTTAAAGGCCGTAAGAACGACTATAAGCTGCGGTAGCTGCTTACCACCAAGCGCGTTACCCTTGTTTACTGATGATAATGCGGTATAAAACAAAGCTAAAACGCACTGTTGATTTAAAGTGTATACATCCTTACGTGTCTTATCATGTAAACAAACGTGACGTCAAAGTGTCATTCCAACAATACGTTACATATGCAATCTAGATTCTAGACATCGTTTTATGTTTTTGAGGTGATCCATTCGTTACTGCGAATATTGATCAAAATATTATTAGAAACAATATTTTTCAGTGGTTATTTGGTCGATTTCAATACTTGTTTACTTACAACAACGTGATGATTATAGTGTAATTCCAGACAAAAGAGTGATAATGTCTTCAAGAAGTGTTTGTTTACATGTTAGGACAAGTAAGGATGAATACACTTTACAATAACTCACAATAACACATTTCTTACTCTCCCAATGCATTCGAACTTAACACTAACAATGAAATGTTTTAACTCGGGACCGCAATGTAGCCCTTTACACATCGATCACATGATCTATAATTTTGAACTCTATCCCGTTCGGATACGTTTCAAAACAGTTACAACACGTCCTCATGACAAATTCCGGCCCGTTGGGGTCCGTTTATTGAATGATTGATTTATTTGTGAGGCTATGTTCGTCTGGTCGACAGCCACTGTGGGGATCCATGGCGTATGCCGAAGCGTTTGCGTTGACGATGTTCATTGCGGGTTTAGTATGGTGTAAAGCAGTTTAAATTTTTGGTCATTGCGTAATTCATCGAATGTTTGATTTATTTGTAAGGCTATGTTCGTCTGGTCGACAGCCACTGCAAGGATCAATGGCGTATGCCGAGGCATTTGCATTGACGACGTTCATTGCGGATTTATTAAATCAGTTGAGATTTTTCGTAATTTCGTCATTTATTAAATGAATGGTTTATTTGTGAGGCTATGTTTATCTGGTTGGCTCTGCGAGAATTAATGGCGTATGCCGAGTCCATTGCGTTGACGATGTTCATTGCGGGTTTAGTATGGCGGTGTAAAGTAAAAACGCGTGTGATTTTATTAGCTTCGAAAGTCCCTCAACTACCGAAGCACGCAATGCACGCGAAAAAATTGTGAGCCTCGCAAACAAGATTTCGTCCAACACTTCCAACAGGTGAAGTGTTACTTGATTTACTAACTCTAATGCTTTTCCGATTCACTTGATCTTAATTCCTGGCCCTTATCAAAATGATGTGTGCGGCTTAACGTTGTCCCGAGACATTTTCGGGGCGAATTTGTCTGGTTAAATATGGATTGATGCTTTCGGTGACAATCCATTTTAGCTTTTAAACTAAACCCGTTAGGGATTTGTGGTATTTCATTAAATATGAAAGAGGGACTAACAGGGCTCGTCTGTCGTTCGGTGTTGATTTTATTTATTTAAATTTTATAGTCGTTAATATTGCTTGGTTTTAATAATATCTTTTCAATATTTCACGATTGAAATCTTACGGAGGTCTTGTTATCCCGAAAATTGCTGAAAAATGCAAATATGCGAAATCACTACACCTTATCTTATAAAAAGTCCCCCGCCGCCTCCGTTTGTATGTATGTATGTTCCGCGATAAACTCAAAAACTACTGAACGGATTTTCATGCGGTTTTCATCTTTCAATAGAGTGATTCTTGTAGAAAGGTTAAGGTGTATGATTTGTTAAGGCTTCATGTAACCCGTGCGAAGCCAGAGCGGGTCGCTAGTGAATAATAATAATAATAAAGTACTTTTCTTTTAATAATATTAACCTACTGTCATTAACTAATAAAGTCTAAAAAACATAGGATCCTCCGTAGATAATCTAGCAAAATTTACCTTCTCAGTAAAATGTTTCCGTAAATTGAATAACTGAGCAAATGTTATTACAATAATACGATAATATCTAGGTAAAACCAGATAATCTTAAGTATATTGTCATGCAGATAGATTTTTCCCGTTTTCAATGAACTCGGGCGCATATTGGGATGATAAGTTGCCTCGTGCATGCACTATAACAGTAATAGGAGCTATAAAATAAATAACCCGGCCTCAAGGAATATTATGCGAAATTTACTTTAGTGTAAGTATTATTAATGCGAGCTCGACATAAGTGTAGGGCCGCGTAGCGAGCGGCTAGCGGCGCGCACTGATGTACAAACTGAGCGGGGTGTGGAACGCTCGAGTGCCTCACTAGCGTCCAACCTAACCAACAAACGCCTCACTAGCGTCGGCGTCTAGTCAACTCTATGTGTAAGGCCTGAGTGGACGCTCGAGTTGAGCGTGCAGCGGGGCCCGCCGCGTCGCGCAAGGTCACATCAGTCGGATCGGACGTGGCAGCGAGCGGTGCGCCGCGTTCCCGCGATCCGCGCGCGCCCTTACTGTTTGAACAGGCATCGTGTCGGCATCACTCGGCGCGGACGCGGCGCTGCGTCGCGCCGGCTGTTTGACCAGGCCTTTAACGTCCAGCAGCGACGCCATTTTAGATAACGCCGACGCTCAAAAGACGCTAGTGTGGAGTCCTCGAAACGTATGTGAGCGACCTCAGTGGTGTTCCAAAGCTTTTTAAGCTCAATGCCACGCTACACGCCCCGCTGGCCGCTTGCATTTGAATCCGTACACTAAGAAGCTTTCTTGGCGAAAGATTGTGCGTCATAAACTATGATTTTTCCTTGAATATTGCGACGTTGAGTGGAGACATCGTGGCAGCTCATTCGTTATTAGTTATAGTTTCAACTTCATAAACGGAATATGTAAATCAAACTATTTCATTAAAACTTTATAGCCAATAAATAATGGCAATAGTTTTGTTGACATTCACCCGTGTTCATACAGGTCAAGACCGACGAAAATCATATTTTTTGTCTCTCTTTTACCTATTCGTTTTTAGCCAGGATCCAATACTGATCAGATTAATGACCACTGGAGCAATATATGGAGCGTCACATGTAAATAAATAAGCTAGGTAATTTAATGGGAAATCTAGATATGGTACGATTTGACCGGCGGTACAATATAGCGGACTCTCCTCTAACTAAAGCTAGTAATAAAATATATTTTCACGCAGATTTGTATACCCATAATAGGTATAAAAAGCCGACTAAAAAAAGAAAAGTCGCGTTTTTCATCTATGACACCCCACGACCAACGTAATATTGTAACAACAGAGTGAAATAAGATTTAGTTACCGTTATTTTTTCATTCCGCTGAAAGCCCTGCTTTGTTGGTATGATCTTCCTTTGACAATGAAATATTCAGTTAATTTTATAAGGTAACATTAATATCTGTCTAAATAAAGGCAATGTTTCCTGGAACCTGTTGTTGCTTGGATTAAAACGATTATATGCGTGATTAGATTTATCCTCTTACCCGACTGACGAAAAATAATTATTATTTTGAAATCTATCGCCACACTGTTAACTGTACATCGGTGGACCTTATGCCTTTTGTAATAAGGTTCACCTATGTTCAGTTAAGAGTGTGGCTGTTTGAACCTACCTACTTCTTCTTGTTTGTCGTTATAATCTTTGCAGTGTCGTGGTCAACCACTGACATCAGGCACAGATGTTGCTTGCCGTACGATTTCTCGCCATTTTCCGCGATTGGAGGTCATACTAGCAAATGCATTCAGGGGCTCGTCCATGGCAGATTTTATTTGGTCAGCGATATCTGGGTCGTTTGACAGGGCGTCTTCCTGCTGGACGGCCCATGTATGCTGTTTTCACGTTCCGATCTTCATCCATTTTCTCAAGGTGGCCCATCCAACGGAGACTGTGAGCTTTATCTCCCCCATGATGTGTTATCATATTCATTATTGGACTGTTACATAACCATGGCAACGCGTGACACTCAAAGTTGATTCACCCACAAATTATATTTTTAGAACAGTTATCAATGTATTCCTTTCAACGCGTCAAACCATCTTTTGCCCTTACCCTTCTAATGCCTACTTTCCTTTTGTAAACAAACCCCTATTATCCTCAGATTTGGCGCAAAAATGATAGGTAAATAGCAATATTTTGGGCAAACATCTTTATTTCCCTAAGCTTTCATAGCGGGACCCTTGGGTCCTTTTAAGACGGCCTAACTGTTTGTTACGGTATACCATCTGTTATATTTGGCCATTACATATTTTAATGCGCCTCGAGGAGGTTTCTTTCACCCTTTTATGTATATAGGCCAGAGTAACCTTGACGTAAGAACGGGCGCCCATCGAGCACGATCAACGAGCTGGGGCCAAATTCGACACGTACAACTGTCAGATTTCGCATCCACGTCAAATCAACAGTTGATTTTATCGCATACTGAGTTATGATTCCATCAACGGTGGATAATATCATTTGGTACAACCAAAACTCCACTCTAAACTAAGGATGGTTCGGTTTAGTTTGCTTGTCACCCTAACTGTGGATTGTTAATGTCAAATTTTGACATTGTACGTATTCGAGAACTTATGATTTTTCCCACATCAACGGGATATCAACAGTATCAACACGATACGTCAAACGTCGCTTGTCGAATAGGGGTCCTGGGCTGCCGTATTCGAACTTCAAGATATTCACACGTACTAGATCCATTCTAGATACGTAATAGTTTAAATATTAACTAGTTCTCTTTTGCAGCGCAATTCGGGCAACCAATGGGCCCGATGCGGATTTTGAAATAGACATCTATTAGATATCTTTTAGACATCACCAAGATACCATATGTTTAAGATCTAACCTGTCAAATTTGACATTTGCGCGATTCTGGAGATACTCTTGAACGATTTCCTCAGGATATGACTTAGAGATCCAATTCACATCTAATAGATATCTTACGCTATCTAAAAGTGACATTGGTTGCCCAAATTGCGCTGCAAAAGAGAACTATATACATATGTAGTTGATATCTAAACTATAACGTGTCTAGAATGGATCTAGTACGTGTCGTCTCTTGTGAATATCTTGAAGTTCGAATACGGCAGAATGTCACTTTTACGTTAGGTTAGATATCTATTAGATGTCTAAGTCATATCCTGTGGAAATCGTTTAAGAGTATCCCCAGAATCGCGCAAATGTCAAATTTGACAGGTTAGATCTTAAACATATCGTTATCGTATCTTGGTGATGTCTAAAAGATGTCTATTTCAAAATGCGAAGCCAAAATTACATTTTTAAGCAAATTCGTTTATAAACCTAAAGATATCAGAGTTAAGGATGACTCACGCCAGACCGGACTGAGCCCGGGCCGAGGCGTCGGACATGTAATTTTCTATGACGGCTGATCGGTGATCACGTGATGCATTCCATAGAAAACGAAGCGTCGGAAGCTCCGGCCCGGTCTAGCGTGAGTCCTCTTTATGCTAACATGCTTTTTATGCAGCTAGGCGGGGCCACTACTGACTATACCAGTGGGGAGACACTCCTGACTTCGGTTGAACTCGGCTCCGTTCGGCTCAGCATTGCTCCGAGCAATTATTAGGGTTGGCACCACTTGACTTCCTTGTGCATGCTCGACCACAGACAAGTTAATCACTTGAATTTTGACAACCGTAAATAGCCGAAAGGGATAGTACCATATATTAGAAAGGGATAGCATGATTCGACCCTGAATCGCTGTCAAACTTCGTGTTTGTAGGAAGTGTCCTTTCTGTACGGTAGTACTATTATTTCTTCTGTGACTATTAGACAATAAAGTGAGAAAATGTTGCCACTGCGATAATTTGTTTGTAAAATAGTAAATTCCTCATGATAAATAATCACGCTTAAATAATTTAAATATTAGTAATTTTACTCCTACGATTTAAAAAATTAAGTACCTACTTATTTTTACATAAATACAAGTCGCGCTAGTAAAAAGTGGCAACATTTTCTTACCTTTTTGGTCTTGAATTACGTTTTGCAGTATAGGCTAGGAGGCCTTGTCAGGAAAAAAAAGCCTACAGGTAAATATTATAATGCCATATCACAACTGTCACGAGTAAAGGTGACAGTCCATTTCTAACGACAGCTGCATTACTGTTCATTTTACTATGGAAATTGACAATGACAGCGACGCTTCAGTACCGGTAGTGCAGCTGCGGTCAGAAATGGAATGTTACCATAACTATTAAATTAAGTCGAATCTGCCAAGGTAAGTCTGTGCCAACCCTTACCATTTCCAACCCATTAAAGACTAAAATGAAACACTCAAGTAATCTTCGGTGGTGATCTCTACAGACTTTTTTTACCGTTTAAAACCTGGCACTGATCCTACTTTTAATTTAAAACTCTTTCAGATAGTTGGAGTATTCTTTTGTCGTGTTTTAAGATTAATAAATAAATCGTAGTTGGATTTCATTTCTGATTAATAATTCTGGTAGACTTCAGTAATACAGAGTTGAAATTAAGTTATAATCTGGTTTACAAAATCGAATTCATATTTCTTTAAACAGTTTGTTGCCAAAAAATGTCTTCGTTCTTTGCTTAATAATATGGGTTATGTACACTCAGCAAAACTATAAGGGTCGCATATTATAAAAGTGTATGCAGAGGTGCTAATAGTTGTACTGACTGTACATACTTACAGATGTACATAACTAATGGTAATGGGTATGTATAATAAACAGATGACCCAAAAATGCGTTGACAACATTTGTTACAACGACAAATTGTATCAATGCTAAAGGAGAATTTTGAAGATTATGTTTGAATGAACGAAATGATTGCAGTTTTAATTTTTCATAACATAAAACGTGCAAGTACGAATAATTAAAAAAATTCGTGTGTTTGGATCACCATGTAGAGGCATAGACTAGGAATCCTCTAGACCAAGTTTAGAGCAATTATTTCATGCAACCGATGATGCCAAAAATGCAGGGGTGCGCGGGACGAGGTGAGCGAAGTCCCGTGCCGTGATTGGTCCGTTCAAAGACACGGACGTCACACAAAGACACTTTCGACTCGAACATGGAGTAAAATTACCGTATGCGTGGCAGATGGGGTAGCGCGACTATGCTAAGTCAGGAGGATGTTTCGTCTGTGTTTTAGTACCATATCGTACCTTGTCACAGTGACAATCGTATGAGGTCCCCAGCGACTTATGACACTGTCACTGTGACAATTACGTTGGTGCGGAAATTCATTTCTTTGACTGTACCTATTCGCGGGCAAAAGCTTACTTAATAAAGCTCAAATATTAAATCTCCACCCAAGCTAAGTTTATCTTCAAAATTAGGTACAGTCGCCGACAAAGATATGTTTACACTTTTCGCCTTATTACAAAGGAGTAAGGTGCAAAAGTGTAAACATATTTTTGACGTCGACTTTACAAGGTTCTAAGTACTCGTAACATTTGCACGCGCTACATCCGCAAAGCAAACTCACTCAAAAATTCAGCTTACACTGTGAATAAGAAATTTGTACAATGGATGCTACACACTAAATATTCAATTTAAATAGCAGTACATTTGTCTCAAAAGCTTTCCGAGTCGGGTCATAAGGAATGCATAAGGTCCCCGGGAAGAAATTTGTATACTTACTTGAACAAAGGTTCAAGTCAGTATGGATGTCAAAGGGAGTTACGCCCTTGTGGAAATAAGGGAATTCATGGATATCAAGGCAAAGCAAATAACGCGTTGAGAGTTGTTATTCCATTGTACCTTTGTAAGGACGTAAGGTGAGGATTAATATTTAAATATAAAATATCATGACAATGGGTACTGGAATACCTACTTCCGCTTATCTCTCTGAATACTTGCATAAGGTGTTTCAGTGATTCCGAGTGACTTCAAAATGTCGGGTGACATACAAACATAAATAATAAGTTTAGAGTAAATTTTTGGAATCACCCAATTTAATCCTTATTTTGATTGTACTCAACGATACTACACGTCCTTGGAGTTTGACATCTAACATACTAGATGGCACTATACGGCTCAGTAGGTACAGTATGTATATTACCACAGAGAATAGATAGTATAGTGGGCTATTGCCAAAGTAAATTTTGTAGTCACGGTCCATTTACTGCCATCTATCGACACACGATTAAAACTTAAAATAAAATTGATAATGTATAAATTAATCAAAATATGTTTCCGGATTAATGATTTTTAATTTTTATTGTTCCATACTGACCCATGTTATTTCACTGATATGTGTTAAATTTGTTAAATACCGAACGGTGTCGTCAACGCCATCTAGCCGAGAATAGGCCAAAGGTAATGGCGCCATCTATTCGAGAATGACTTTTTCTTGATTTCCGATGCACGTTTTTTTCTTAGACTTTATTTATCTTATACGGAGCTATATATATCTCTGATATTACGATAACTTTAATTGGATGTCAACAGTTGAAGTTCGAATATTTAGTTAAGTACCTATGTATCACAAACATAGTCACGTAGATATGGAATAAAGTTTTTATTATACATATGTCAATAACCACAAATATATGGCGTGTGGTATGTACTGAGTCATCTCGTTCAGCGGTCAAATTCAGTAGCGCGATTTTTTATAGCTGCTCTACACGATAGGCCAACGCCGGCCACTCCAAGGGTCGCAGCCATGCGGTAGAATGAGATAGCAATATCACTTGCTCCCTCTAACTCATAAATGCGTCCCTTGGAGTGGCCGGCGTTGGCACATCGTGTAGAGGAGCCATTAGACTCTACACATCTTGTACGTAAAATCAATGAATCGCTAAAAAAAATTGTAATCGTGAAACTACGAGTACCTACATAGTTACACAAAATACAACATACTTGAAATACATATAGTTATGATTGGATAAAGTCCTAACAAATTTCCTTTGAATTAAGACCTCAATTACATACAAGTTTCTGTACCTACATGACATACAAAACTATAATCCAAGCAAACTTCAAGTTTTTTACCTTATATATTATAAATCTCGGTCCATATCTCATTATAACAAGAAATATTAAAGTGGAACTAGCTTCAATTTCAAAAGTAGGTCACGACAAGTAAAACAAAATAAGTATCTCTGCTTATCTCTAGACCTAGGTCTTACCCTAGCTTAGACTTAAGCTCAATTTAATAGTTACGCAATTTTACGCTGTAACTTACTGGCAATAAAGAGCTTTATCGAGCGTGAGAAATTGATTTAGGTCTCATAATAAAAAACAGTCTAGAATTTTAGATAACTTAGGAAAGATTTAGATTACCACGATCTTGGCCTTTGCGACTGTTTATCTCTACGAATATAATATTATTTATAAGTATGAAACTAACTGTCCGTCTGTCTGTTTTGGAGATAGTTTGAGTCCCTGAGAAGACCAAACGATAGTTTTCATCATGGAATCCATCATTCTACTCAGAAGTCGCGGGCAGAATTAGTTAAGTGTGCATATTTTAAACTATAAATTATTTTTTTAAATCGATGCGAGATTAAGTACCTACCCTAAACAACCTTAAAAATATGAACTTAGAGTAATATAACGAATTAGAATAACTTTATTACGGCACCATGGACGGCCATAAAACTTTGAAGACAATTTTATTACAGCGCCATCTATGCGATTATACGTGAACTAGCACAATCGCAATGCGTTCTACGCCAAACGTACGTAGCTCTTGACGCGTGCCCGAGGCGGTGGCGCCACCAAGCGATAGACTTTTGTAATTAAAGTTTGCGCGCCAACAACTCACGAAGTTTTCTCGTAGAGAGAAATAGTACCTGAAAAAAAAAATGTTCATTAGGATTTCGTATTTCTATGTAACTTTACTAGTAGTGTAAGCTCAACTTAAAAAATGTACAAGTACATATTAAGTACATATGTACAGTAAGTATTTTAGACATCTAACAGTTGTAGGTACCTACAACTGTTAGATGTCTAAAATACTTACTGTTGTATATGTACTTGTACATTTTTTTACCTACAATTCACACAAAATGAAGAATAGAGTATAAATAGCCTTTTACAGTCAATAATGAAACGTAATGGCAGCTCGAAATCTAATAGAGAAGTATAATGGTGCAAACTAGAATAAAGTTTATATGATTTTTTTAAATGAACTGTCCAAAATTATTTACACGACCTTATTGGCAGTATTCTAAAACTCCTAAAGACGTGTAAACGTACCTAAACATATTATTGGAACTAAGGTTTTACTACGCTAAAGCTAAAAAAAAAACTAAGTACAAAAAGCGTAAAAATCCTCAATCCCCAAAAAAACTGTCTACTTATATAACTTTAAAACAAATAAATATTATACCAGCATAGGTGTAGTTATCATTAAAGATGAAACCGGAAAAGCCATTTCCGAGTGCTTAAGTATGCGACGAGGCCTAAAATCGTTCCTTGGCCTAAAGAGGAAGTCCAAACAATAATTTCCTGTCTGTGCTAGTCGGTGCATATTAAATGTGTGCACTTAACATGCTAATAGAGTCCTGTCTGATTGTGAGTAAAAATCAGTAGCAAGCGAACGTTAACCCCTTAAGGGCCACTGGCACCGTTAACCGGCTAACCCCGGGTTAGTGGAATGGTGCAAGCGGCGCTAAGAGTCATACTAACCCACCGCCAACAGACCGCTCCTATTTTGAAATCCTTGAGTTTCACTTGCCGGGTATTAATTTAAACACGCACGAGGAATTAACAACAATTTTGCCGCCTTGTATCAAATAACTCCCTGTTTGAAGTTCTAACTCTGTCTATTGAAAGACGACATTATACCTACGTAACGTCACGTAATTCCTCTACTTGTACTACTCGTAGTTCATACGTACTTTACTAGTGTCAACCTCGGGAATGTTTCACAATTTATGCCCAACCTTCCGATTCATCACAGAGTTTAGAACGTAATACCGCGTCACAAGCAACTGGGGTGCTATTCAAAACGCTTTCCGAGAACGGGCAAATGTAGAATAGAAATACCTATTTTATATTTTAGTTATATTAAATAGTTTTAGTTTCAATTTTATGTTTTAGGTATAGTTCTAGTTTTTAATTAGTTTAGTAAATTATAGCATAACCGCCTCGTCGTTGAACGGCGTACGCCTGGGTTACAACGGAAGAACAGCGCTGGCTTTGCCAGCAACATACTGAGTTGTGACCCTTTTATGGCATTTTTCACTAAATGTTATACATTGTATATTTGTCAACATGTTTTTGTCAGCTGTGTGTTTGTCATAAATAAATGTATTTCTATTCTATTCTATTTTTTATTTTTAACAAAATAAATACAAGAAGAACGTACAAATAAGAAAGTGCTACATATCAGCATATTGCTGGCGACTTCTTCCGTTGAGACCATCAAGTGAGAAGATCAGAAGACTCATAACAGCAACCAGAAAAGAAAAGAAACAGATAAACTTAAGATACACAAATAAATAGCTTATACTGGTCAAATAATTAACGATGACGAACAGTTTGGTGCAACCGACACTAAGGGCCAGTTGCACCAACCACATTCGACAGACTGATCAACGTCAGACTATGAAACTTTCCATACATAAAAATTTAGCGAACTCTTTAACGATACGAACAGTTTGGTGCAACCGACTCTTAGTGTGCATCGTGTTATGAACCCATCTCAGCATAATTCTTCCGTTCGGTTCGGCCCATTCGGTGTTGCATTTTACCTTCATTCAACATGCCTACGTCTTCTGACATAGGTGTGACATACAGATAAATAATAGTTATTTGTTTTACAAGGGGGCAAAGTTGTTGTTTAACCGCTCGTGCTAATATTGATACCCGAGCAAGCGAAAGATTCCAAAATTGAACCACGAGCGTAGCGAGTGGTTCGAAAAATGGAATCTTGAGCGTTGCGAGGGTTTCAAAGCACGACGGTTAAACAAAATTTACCCCCGAGTGAAACACAAAATTTTCACCACACCAACACGAAGCAAATATTAAATGTTAAATATAATATAAAAACAAACCAAATCAAATACAAATTAATGTTATTAAATATTTATCATCCAAAATCATCATTTAAATGTCAATTCTACCAGCAAACATAAGAAAACAACTCAAAATTTGCATTTGATTACTTTGCCTCACATGTGAATAAAATGCAACTTTCCTATCAGTTTTTGAAGTGCAAAGACACCCTTTCCTAGCTGGTGTGGTGAAAAAATAATTAAATCTCCGCAAAAATTTTGCCTACTCGCTTAGTGAATGAGAATATTCAACGAGCATAGCATAACAATTCAAATGCGTACTATGGGATGGGGCTGCTCGTGACGTAACTACGAGTACATTATTTATGTGCGTCGGGGTACCCCAAGGAACGTACCTGGGCCCTGCGTACTTTCGGGTCATTTGTTACATTAAGTTTATTTGTTAGTGTTTGTAGTTTCTTTTGGTTAGTTTTGTTTTTGTTGTGTATATTTTTTTCTTTTTTATTGTTATTATTAGTTAGAATTTCATTATTTTGTTCAGTTATGTGAACATATTATTAATTACCTAATTCTTTAGTTCTAACAACTCAATCAACTGTGCGGAGATGTTTTCTCACATCAAATAATTAAGAACTGACCAATTTGCATAGTATTATTGTCGAAATAAGTATTCAATTATTTATAAATCCAGAGGGCAATTTAAACTTACGAACTGATGCCAATTCTCATTTTGACGTCATTAGCCTGCAGCGGTATCATACTCGTATTTTTAGTGTTCCGTACAAAACTTTCTCGTCTCGGAACACTTATTATCACCTGTCATGCCATGCGTCACTTTCGCACTTACATCTTTGTCAGAACGTGACAGGTATGGTGACAAATGATAAGGAGCCGACCATCTTAGCCCTATAGATTACGTATTTATAAAATTTGATTTTTTTTTCCGAGTTTCTCGTGCCGGTAACTTCGCCGTCATTTAAATAAATTCCCTATTTCATTAGTTTAAATACATGTAGATGTAGTCAATAAAAAACCCGCCAGTCCAAGTCCAAACTATTAGTAAACATGAACTCCTTTGAAGTTATATTATAGACTTACAGAGTTCCACAAAGCTTTAATGAATGATGTAAGAGTATTTTCGACTATTAGGTAAGGCATTAGTCTTTGTAGTTGTAGCCGTAACTGATATAAAAGAACTATAACTTTTATTTAATGTTTGAAGATCAAAGACTAATGCGTACGCATTAGTTATTTAATCTAGACACGCGGCAGCGTGTCAAGCCAAGTTCAAGCAAAGGAACTGGCTAGCCAGCGCCGAGTGTAATATTACATACATACATAATATTACACGAACCACTTGGTGCCACTTTTGACCCTTCTATAACTCAAAACATCTTTGACGTAAACACATAAAACTACGTGTGTTTAATTATATCCATAAGGATATCAAGAAGCCCAAATTTCATGAAGCTAGCTCAAACGGTTATAAAGGTATGAAGGTCAAAAAGTCGTAAATTTTAAGACTGACTTATGACTTATAGTACCTAAACCTAACCTACTTCCAGATGACCTGGAAGGATGAAATTTGGTATCCAGCTTGGTTATTGTGTGTAACCGTAGGAAAAAATCTAAAAATAAAATAAAGTTAAAAAATAGGGGGGGTCCCCATACAAAAAAACCACTTTTTATCGGGACTGACATATAAGTACCTAAACCTAACCTACTTCCAGATGACCTAGAAGGATGAAATTTGGAATCCAGCTCGGTTATTGTGTGTAACCGTGGGAAAAAATCTAAAAATAAAAAAAGTTAAAAAATAGGGGGGTCCCCATACAAAAATATTTTTTTTTATTGTAGCGTTGGAACCGTTACAAGCAGATATTTGAAACTACCCCAATACATGTATTATTATATTTGCTATATTAAAATAAAGTTTAGTCAAAAAATAAGTGGTGTCCCCATACAAAAAACTTTTAATACGCTCTAAACAACCGGCCAACGGTGTGTCGTCGGCGGCGCGCGTCGGCGGCGCGCGGTACCACATAATTATACAAAGAACAGAAGTAAAAACCATACAGCGGAAACACAAGAAAAAACATTAAATCTCAATACCTGCCTAGTTTTCTTTACAAAAAGTATTGATATCCCACCAAAAACATAAATGTAAAAAAGGAGAGCCAAGTTCAATACAAAAATTATGCTTGGCTGTGGGGCTCGCCGCAAGAAGAATGGAGATCTAAATGAGTGCCACTGCCAAGTTCTATGCAAAATCCAAATATGTATTTATAGGAACAAAATAACATTATAAACAAGTATTAAACTCTATTTCTTTGCTTTATTGGATACCTATAACAATTGCTGTTATTTAAAAAAATGTGAGATCTTAAAGTAGGTTAGATTTGGCTTGGCCAGGTTTTATCAGAATTACAATATATATAAAATGATTGATATAATGAAAACTGGCCAAGTCAAATCTAACCTACTTTAAGATCTCACATTTTTTTAAACTTGGCTCTCCTTTTTTACATTTATGTTTTTGGTGGGATTACTATAAACCTAGATATATGTACTATACTTGTAGTCTACCTATATATCCCTAATCACAACACTTTTTAAAACAAAGTCTGTCTGTCTGTTCGTGTGTTTGTATCTTTGTTCGCGATAAACTCAAAAACTACTTAACGGATTTTCATGCGGTTTTCACCTATCAATAGAGTGATTCTTGAGGAAGGTTTAAGCCGGGGTAGGTCGCTAGTAACATTAATTATAAATGCAAAAGTAGCTCTATCTGTCTGTCACTTCTTCACGTTTAAACAGCTGAACTGATTTAGATGAAAATTTATATACAGATAGGTCGAGGTTGGAGGAAGGACATAGGACAGTTTTTATCAATCATCAATTCATCATCATCATTCACCCACAGTCGTGGATAGAAGCTTGTAAAATATTATACAATTATGTATTATCTGTAACTATATAAAATAATATTTTAAACTACACTAAAGCTTTTAAATTTAATGGCTTCTGTTAATTACGGTTGTGGGATCTCGTGGTAATTACCTATTATTAAAAGCAATATTGTTTGGCGCTACGTGGCTTTAATGGGTTTTTATTTAGTTTTATTTATTGGTTATTTACAAAATTTTGGGATAAGGATTATAAATAAGAAAAGATGTCCCGTGCGTAGGTACCTACTACCAATATAAGTACAAAGACTCAAAGGTATTCCCTTTTTGGCCCTTTTAGTTGCGGTGGTGGCCGCGGGGTCAAATCTTGGCTCGTACTAATGAGTTTTTCGGAACTTACGCAGGTACGAAATATCATTTTGATATTTACCACTTGCTTTTCGGTTTCTAGCAACGGAGACTATAGGAGACGCCAAAATGCTCAAAAATATCTGCGCTGTTCAGATATTTGTGGACGCTCCTGACGGCTGGACACACCTGATGGCGACTGTACCAGACATAGATATACATATGTTACCTACTTGAATTTCGTTTTAATATAAGACCTATCTTCCTCGTACAGTCATCAGCAATAGTATCTTACACAACTAGGGCCGCAAAAATATATGACGCGCTCTTATTGCGCTCCAAATAAGAACGTGTCACATATTTTTGCGGCCCTAGTTGTGTCAGATACTATTGCTGATGACTGTACCTATCTTAGACGTATCTTCGATCATATGGCGGTGGCTAGACGTGTGACTCCTTAGCAGTATCGGCTCTTTGGAGGTTTAATTGTGGCTATTCAAGTGACCCAAAAAAATTACATTTGAGAGTTCTAATAAGACCCCTGAAATAATATGTGGCAAGGCTTCCTCGGGTGATTTTTACTGCTGTTGGCTCTTTTTCTCAATAATTTGTCGACCCCTGCAAGCTTATAAAGTACTTATGATTTTAGAACGTCAAAACGCTCAAATACAAATAAGAGTTTGAACGTGACAACCAGTTTACATGACAATGTCCACGAGCCAATTGAACACTGTAAATAGAACAATTGCTGTGGAACCTTGAGAATCGCGCATACAGCCATAGATTACCGCGCGAATGTAAACCTTGTTCCCTGGGAATAGAGGAGCAGACATTAAAGATGCCGTTATACAGGGGGACCCATTTATGTCTTTTACACGATGCTACTTCCGACGCTGCGGGCTTGTCGTGAATGCTACAAGGATGTAGAGTTAATGGAAGACTGGATATTTTAGGAAACTAGCCACCCGGCCCGGCTTCGCACGGCTTACACAAATTCTCTTCTTTGCTATAAATTTGATATGCCGGTCTTCTCCACATTGGCCTAACATCCATACTAATATGTATTATAAAGGCAAAAGTGTGTCTGTCTGTCTGTCTATTCCTCTTCATGCTTAGGCCGCTGAACCGATTTGGTTGAAATTTGGTATAGAGATAGTTTGAGTCCCGGGGTAGGAAATAGGATAGTTTTTATGTCGGAAATCATCCCTGTAAAGCAGCGGTCGGCAACCTGTGGCCCGCGGGCCGCATGCGGCTCGTGAAACTGTCCCTTGCGGCCCGAGTGCCGCCTTGGCTATTTTGTATGTAATAGTGACAAACGACAATATCTTATAAAGTCATAAATATTAACAAAGTACGGCCCGCGTCACCTCCGTTAACTACTATGTGGCCCTTGGCTGCTAAAAGGTCGCCGACCGCTGCTGTAAAGAGTGCGGGAGAGGGGGTGGAATTGAAAGAGTTAATGAATTGCCTAATAATTGAAGTAAGCAATGCACGAATTGAATGATTGCTATTAGCATTATCCAGGCGCTATACCTACTTTAGCTGCTGTCACTAATTCCACGCAGACTAAGTCGCGGGCAAGAGCTAGAATGATATACCTATGAGTCATTTTTGTAAACATCAATAGAGTCAGACCGACGATTTTGATAGCACACGCAGTGCAAGTGTTATTTTAAACGTCAAACTTCTATGAAATCATGACGTATAAATAACACTTGCACGGTGTGTGCTATCAAAATCGTTACAGACTTAACTCAAATACATACCGGTTACCTACCTACTTTCTTACAAATTTTTACTAGAGATGCACCGGATATCCGGTTACTATCCGGTATCCGGCCTATCCGGCCATGATGTTACTATCCGGCCGGATACCGGATAGTAATATTGCTTGATTTCGGAGTAAACAAATTGGATTTAAGAAATAGACATGGTCATAATCGTACTTGTTTATTATTTTAAAACAATTTAATAATTCCATTGACTTGCACGCGCACTCATTTCGAACCTATAAATGAGTCCGCGCGAACGTTCACTAGGAAACAGGTCAAATCTGCAGAATGCGCATCTGAAAAACCGAAATGTAGGTATAGTTCAGCTGGCCGAATATCCGGCGGCCGGATACCGGATATTCGGCTGATGGTCAGGCCGAATATCCGGTATCCGGTATCCGGCCAAACAACTATCCGTTGCATCTCTAATTTTTACCCTTACCTTACCTACCTTACTTTACCTTATTTTTGTTTTCTTACCCTTCCATAGCTTCTTATTCCATGTATGACATATCTATAGGCCTCCATTCAGATTGTGTGATGTACTTATCTCTCAGACCGCCTGTCTCGCTCGCACACCGCCTGTCAGAGCGAGACGGAAGCCTCAGAGACGCCAAATGAGCTAGCCAGATGCAATCCAGCTTCTAAGTGCCCCAGTCGTTATAGACATAGATGGGAATGTACAGATATATATGAATACTTTGATGTATTTCCTACTTAGAGACTTTTTGATGTTTTTTGTCATAATTCGGTTTTCACTGAGAAATGATTAAACATAAATAGTGTAATCAGTGAATTACGAGTATGTAAATATGGTATGTACATATGTACAAACAGCTACACTCTTAACGGTCCATCGGTGGATCTTGGGTCCAATGACATTGCGTCTCAATATCTCACTAAGCAAAATGTGAGACAAAATATACATTGGACAAAGAAATTGGACAGTTGGAATACCACTCTCAGGAACATTCATTACTTTCATTAATAAACTACATTACATTACATTAAACTTTGAGTGAGTTAATACCATATCAAAACATAATTCAGTGCAAGTAAGTTCACTAACTCGAGTTGAAAATGCAAACGCATTCAGAGTTCGCGATAGCCGACCGAGTATTGTTCTTACGGAGTTGAGAGCATTAAATAGATTTACACGTTCATTCTCTAAGGGCCCGGATTCGGATTTTGAAATAGACATCTATTAGACATCTTTTAGACATCACCAAGATACGATAACGATAATAAGATCTAACCTGTCAAATTTGACATTTACGCGATTCTGGGGATACTCTTGAACGATTTCCAAAGGATATGACTTAGAGATCCAATTCACATCTAATAGATTATCTTACTCTATCTAACGTAAAATTGACATTGGTTGCCCGAATTGCGCTGCAAAAGAGAACTAGTTGATATCTAAACTATAACGTATCTAGAATGGATCTAGTACGTGTAGTCTCATAGTAGTTGTATAGTAACATACTGAAATTGTATTGGTTCGTGCTACTAACATAGGAACTCGGAACCAGGGATTTAGCGAACATCCGCATCCGCAACTGCGGAACTTCCGCATTATTTTCAACATCTGCATCTGCATCCGCATACGCATAAGATCGATGCAGAGCTTATGCGGATGCGGATGTCGAACAAGTCGGTACAGGAACGTCTTAGCGGCGGCGTAAGTGCTAGGTAATTTCGTCATTAGTCATTAACTCATTATACCTATAACGAAAACGTCTAGATACAAAAAAGTCGGCCAAGTTACTGTTTATTAAATATAACGCACCTATAGGTATAATATTCTTGCTCAAATATTACACGTTTCGCTTTATAAAAAAAATTCTAAAATGTTATATTTGACGTTTTCTAAGTACCTAATCTTGACATCCGCATCGAAACTCGACCTTACATATAATTTCTTACGGGTCTCTATTGTTTCTCAAAAAGTTTTAAGTCATAATGTATTGTTTGTCCTAATTTTCGTTAGTCATATATAATTTGTTTTTCTCAGAAATGCGTAACTTTTTAGGATTGCCATGAAACAAACCTAACCTATCAGTAGGTAACCTTACGAAAATCCTGAAAAGTTTACGGTTTCAGTTTTAGGACTAATGATAATATGACAAATAACACTGATATTGTGATATTCATTCTAATGTCTGTGTGCGCGATAGAGTTGTGCCGTTCTCGAGAACGTTCTCCGTTTGGTATGGGGAACGTTCTCGTTAGAGAATATTCTCCATTGTAAACGGAGAATATTCTCGAGAATGGCACAACTCTATGCGCGACACACTGGAATTAATGTTGATTGGATAGTGTAGGTTTAGGTATAAAATTAAGACAAACAAAATACAGTTTCCAGAATTATGACGTATCAACTCGGGGCGGACATTGTGTTTGCGAGTTCAATCATAAAATCTTGTTGTTTGTCTATTTATGTGTGTACAAACAGCAACACTCCTAACTGCACATCGGTGGACCTTATTACAAAGGCAAAAGGTCCACCGATGTACAGTGAACAGTGTGGGCGATGGTACATCGCCATTGATTGCATTTGGCAGTGTATTGTAGTCACATAGCAATAAAAAGTGTAGAACAGAGATTAATTGTAGACAAGTAATTAAGATGATGAAAACTAGCAAAGGCACAGTCGATTGGTCTTAAATGATAGCTCATAAATTTCCGCACTAGTGCGGGAAAGTAGGACCATATGTACTTAGGTACCTACTATAATTCGCACGTGTATCGTACAACGTTTTACGGTACATATGGCCCTTTAAACTTTTGACATACGCACTAATAGTGCTATTTTACGCACTAATGCGGGAAAATAGGACCAAATGCACTGTAAAACATTTACACGCCTTTTGATCAAAAATTATGACATCGTTGTTAAATGTTACCCACTATTTTATGTATATGTTAAAATAGTATATTCCACTATGCTTTAACTTTTATGTTTACGACTGCAATATACACGTTTTATGTGACAGTTGTTGATGTTTACAGGCACTCCGGTCATAGGCCAAATTTAATCTTGTAAGACTTGGGAAATCATTGTTTAATGCCAGGGCCCGTAGCCAAAGTACAATTTACAAAAAAGTAAAAACCGGGCAAGTGCGAGTCGGACTCGCGCACGAAGGGTTCCGTACCATAAAGCAAAAAAAAAACGGAAAAAATGCAAAAAGAAAACGATCACCCATCCAAGTACTGACCACGCCCGACGTTGCTTAACTTTGGTCAAAAATCACGTTTGCTGTATGGGAGCCCCACTTAAATCTTTATTTTATTCTGTTTTTAGTAGTGTTGTTATAGCGGCAACAGAAATACATCATCTGTGAAAATGTCAACTGTCTAGCTATCACGGTTCGTGAGATACAGCCTGGTGATAGACAGACGGACGGACGGACAGCGAAGTCTTAGTAATAGGGTCCCGTTTTACCCTTTGGGTACGGAACCCTAAAAAATTATAAATGCGCAGACTTTAATTAGTTATTGACGTTTGTTACCTTGCTTTAGTCCTCGGTACCTACCGAATAGCATTTTAGATACTTAAATGTTTCCATTGGACTAAATTTTTCCTATTAAATACGCATCTATACCTAGTGACTAATCCTCCTCCTCCTTGCATTGGTTTCCTCATCACTGAGGGTCGTGGCCACTTCTACCTACGAGTGCCTAATAAGGTAGCATAAGTATCTACTTATCAGTGGCGGCGCGTCAAACATATTCATAGGCAAGCCGGGGCTAATTTGGCTTACATATTTCCTATACAACTCTGCCCAAACATCCCCCAGCAAACATTTTTGGTCGATATTCCGAAAAAGGCACCTATTTTAGGTCGCACAATTTAGGGGACCAAAATGAGGCACGTCGAATCGACGTCGTGGGCACGTCGAGTCGACATAAATGGGGAAAAAACGCACGTGCCGGCGACGTATTTATTGACGGTAAATTAGTGATTACAACCATTAGCTCAACACTAGGTCGTGTTTCCGACGTGGATTCGACGTCGCCACGACGTGCCGCGTAGTGAAAATGTACTAATTTGGTATTCTTTACCACCTTTAGACGTGATGGCGACATATTTTTATCCATATAATTACTCTGCGAGGCAATATTTAGATGAGACGCGATGAAGAGAAAAAGAGACACAAACATTACGCTTATATATTCTTTTCACTCAGAAACAAAATGTCTAACAAGAAAACAACTTTAAGTTGTGCAATGATAATGGCGGCCACTAAGTCATGTAAAATAATTTAGGCCGATTACGCTGATGAAGAACGATGAAATCTAGTGCGCAGAAAATTTTTTCGTGCAGTATGTTAGGTTTACATACAAAACTATCGATGGGCTTTTGAAATATTTAAGTTTTCAACATTTTATAAAATCAAAATGCATATATTTGCTTGTAATTGAGTGTTGTAATTGAATATTTGTGTGTGTGAGTGTATTGACATCTCGTTATAATGAAAGAAAATGGCGGCACAACCGTATGGTATTGATAGTACTTAACAAGTGATTTTAACTATATGGTCGCAATTTGGTATCTATTTTAAGTAACATTTACCTAAAATTAGTAGCTAAATCGACATAAAATCGACGACCTAAAGGTCTCCGTATAAGAAATAATTACGTCGCAAATACACCTAAAATGTCTTATTAGTACATTTGACCTATTGGTCAGACTTTTCAGTTAATTTTACCTAATATTTCGACTTATTTTCAACCATTAAGTCCCTGACTTCATGGTCCCCGTATAAGAAATAATTACGTCGCATATACACCTAAAATGCCTTATTAATACATTTGACCTATTGGTCAGGGTTCGAAGTTAATATTACCTAATATTTCGACAGATTTTCAACCATTAAGTCCCTGACTTCATGGTCCCCGTATAAGAAATAATTACGTCGCATATACACCTAAAAGGCCTTATTAGTATATTTGACCTATTGGTCAGGGTACGAAGTTAATTTTACCTATTAATGCGACTTATTTTCAACCATTAAGTCCGTGACTTCATAGTCACCGTATAAGTATAAATTACGTCGCAAATACACCTAAAATACCTTATTAGTAGATTTGACCTATTGGTCAGGGTTTAAGGTTAATTTTACCTAATATTTTGCCTTATTTTCAACCCCTAAGTCCCTGACTTCATGGTGTATTTATGAAGTGAAATTTACGTTTTATTATCCCTATATTTTGACTTGGAAGTAAAAGTGTACAATACGTAAAATAATTGGTGACTTAGGACGTCATTTTCACTTAAATTGGTAAAATCTTCTTCGAGCCTAGGAAAAAATACTTAAAATGTTTGCTGGGCCAAAACCAGGCAAGCCGGTGGGAATCGGCTTTTATGGACGCGCCGCCACTGCTACTTATGCTAGCGTCTCCCTAGCGTCGGAGTCTAGTCAACTATATGTCTGCTGCTCGACGCAACGCTGGCGCAAATGCGCAGTGACACCATTTTCCAAAGCGCTGACTACATACCGCCGCTCAAAAGACGCTATTGTGGCGTCTCTCTTAAACATTTTTAGGAGAACAACATGTAAGAGATCTACACTTAGCTCTTTTGGATGACTACATGTTAGGCCATTTCTGATTTGGCACGCGTTTTTCATATTTTATACAGAAGTTACAGTACTGTTCACTCAAGTAAGGCAATACACGTTATTTTGAAATAACGGCCTACGGCCCACAGAACCCTTTTACACTTAATACTTTCTTAAACCGGAGCAGAATACCGCATGCGTTGTGGACATCGTAAACAAAACCACTTCGGAATCATAACGGCATAAGTGTTAAAGTGCAGTAGCGCTGTTTTAGGTCATAAATAATACGATGGCCAAAAATGACGAATCGCAAACTTGAGCCTTTTCTTTAATAACTTCATTGATGGTCACGGCTTCGTATTCCATGCTTCATGGCTCCTCTAAACGATGGGCCAGCGCCGGCCACTCCAAGGGACGCAGCCATGCGGTAGAATGAGATAGCAATCACTTGCTCCCTCTAACGCATAAATGCGTCCCTTGGAGTGGCCGGCGCTGGGCCATCGTGTAGAGGAGCCATCTGGAGAGATGAGGTGTGTGGTTCCATGCTGCGTATTCGAGTAACTGGTTGCTAAGGGGAATACTCTTAAGCTGCCCAAAATAAACCACATCGTTTATTGTTAGGAATTAGTTAAACATTAGCTATAGGCAATTTAATGATATAAGTATTTAGGTATAGTTAAATCACAGATCCACAGAAAATCATGTTAAGAGCGTTTCTTTTATTTTTTGCCATTTTTAGTGTACCGCACAAAACTTTATTCGCGGTACACTTATGGGATCACTTCGGTCGTGATTCGAACAACTTTCACTCTTTAGAAAAAAAAAATGTTGGACTACACGCTTGATGCAATTTCTTACTATTCTGCACAAAAGCTATTAGCATGAAAATTACTTCTAAATATGTGTACCTAATGTTATTTACAGTAGGTACATATGGTGCTAATTTATCACTATACGTGCCTATGTCGAAAACTTAAAGGTAATTCGCAACTCGTGTCGACTTAAAACAATTTTAATAGCCTCTCGTTCCGAAATCTCCAATTCTCGCACTCGTACTAGATATGAGCGCCGATAGGCATTTAGCCGGCGGCGGCGCGCCGGTCAAAATCGGTCGGCGGCGGCGGCGAATCGGCGGCGTGGCCTTGAAACACCTTTGATTAATGAAAAAATAATTCAAACCAAAATTTTACCGAAAATACATGTTTTTGCTGTAAGAAAGTGATAAAATAAGTGCATTTTTCAATTTCAAGCAAATTGTATTGAATAAACGGACGAATTTTTTTTATATAGTATAAACGATATCGCGCAGCATCAGAGGCAGTCTTAACCTTGGCGAGGTCCTGGCCGGAAGATCTTTGCGTGGCCCTTATCTTTTGTGCTAACTAAAAAGTAGCGGATTGACTGTATCAGGGCAACGTCTGGTCGACAGTCCAAAGAGCCGGAGTGAGGAAAATTAAGCTCCATCATTAACCAATATCGACCCAACAAACCGAATTATGTCAAAAAGTGAGGCCCAAGGCCGAGATCCACCTAACACCGAAGACCTGATTCCGGCGCCTTCCCATGCGAGGCCAGATGCTGAGCTGCAGGTAAGCTTACAGCTTAGAATCAAACACCAAGCGCGAGCTTGGCTGACGGCCGAATGCGCGGAGCGCCGACTACGGCGCGCTTCTGTGCGAGGCCGAAGGCCAAGCTGCAAGAGAGCAGTGCTTGGAATTGAACTATTAGTCCAGTGTAAGCAAGTTTGAAGGCCGATAAAGACCGAGGCCATAGTGTTAAAGACCTGGAGCTAAGATCGGAGAAGAACCAACATTTAGGCTCCAAATAGGGCCGAAAACTTGGAGGTTCAGATAGCGGCCAATGGCCACCTTTGGGCGTGAAAGCACTTAATATCTGAAATGAACCCCCCTTTACAGCTTTTAAAGACATTTAACCATGCTTGCAATGGTTAAATTAGCGGTGAATGACGGATGAGCTAGCCAGCTGGCAAAATTAGTCATGTCGTTGCCCTAACATTAGTAGCGCGGTTACCAAACAAAAAAGTTTGAATTTTCCATCGATATTTTTGAATTATATGGACCTAAAATACCTTTTGAATGTCTATAAGCTATTAAGACTGGCCCATTGAAGATTTAAACTAGATAAAATATATATTATCTGATTCTGAAAGTAGTATTATCTAACAAGGTCACGCCGATGCCACGCCGATAGCGTAGTGTCGGCGGCGGCGGCGCGAAAATTTTGTCGGCGGCGGCGGCGCGCCGGCGCGGCGCTCATATCTAACTCGTACCGTAATGTATTGTTTTGATCGAACACATCGATTACTTTTTTTGTCAAAAATAACTAAAAAGAACAATTGAATAACAATGATATCCACGATCCCGGGCACGCACGGTCGTGCGGTGCTCAGTGCTGAACTCACTGCGCCTTAATACGCTTGTATGGAGATACTGCATTTTGGTTTTGCAGTAAACAGCGCTGCACCAGCGCCAGGTTTGTTTGCTGACAAACTAAAGTAAAAGCCCCGTCCAAAATAGTGTATAAAACATAACACAACAAACACAGCATGTGTTGCACGATGTAGTTTTGGGAAAACTGCAGTTAAAACGCTCATGCGGCATCGGGTCTAAAAACCCGATGCAAAAAAAAAAGTAAAGTACATTAAAATACAGTGTAAATAAATATTATAAGAAATTTTACACGAATTGGCTAAGCCCCACGGTAAGCTCATGAAGGCTTGTGTTGTGGGTACTTAGACGATACACATATATAATATATAAATACTTATGTATATAGAAAACAACCATGATTGAGGAACAAATATCTGTGCCATCACACAAATAATAGCCGTTACCGGGATTCGAATCCATCAGGACCATCGGCTTCATAAGCAGGGTCACAAGCCACTATGCCAGACCGGTCGACAACAGTAAGCATCAAGAGATTCAAGAGTAGCGAAGCGAATTAGAGAACGCGTCAAAAGTATATGTCTTACTAAAAGACCTGATAGAGTTAAATTTTTGTTTTCTCCCTTTCTTACAAATACATTAGTCCAAATGACAGATAGTTTTGTAGTGCGTTTATGAATAAGGGGGATAGTCTATAAATAGTGTCTACATTATTTAAAAAAGCACTGGTGGCCTAGCGGTAAGAGCGTGCGACTTTCAATCCGGAGGTCGCGGGTTCAAACCCTGGTTCGTACCAATGAGTTTTTCGGAACTTATGTACGAAATATCATTTGATATTTGCCAGTCGCTTTTCGGTGAAGGAAAACATCGTGAGGAAACCGGACTAATCCCAATAAGGCCTAGTTTCCCCTCTGGGTTGGAAGGTCAGATGGCAGTTGCTTTCGTATAAACTAGTGCCTACGTCAAATCATGGGATTAGTTGTCAAGCGGACCCCACGCTCCCATGAGCCGTGGCAAAATGCCGGGATAACGCCAGGAAGAAGAAGTGTCTACATGATTTCGAGCACTTCGTCCGTTCACCTAATTCTGCAACGTTGGTCCTGCGACGCTACGTCTAGCGTGCGTGATTTAGTTAAGTGACAAGTTGAAGAATTGCTGCGACAATCCCGACTGTACTAGCAAGGCTCTATAAAATACTCGCTCACAGATAACAACCTACGAGATGTAGCATAGAAGGCGACTTATAATATAGGTACTACGTATAACACTTTAAACTCTCACGTTTTGTACACATATTAGTGATTGTAACGGGTAAAACGAGATATAATTTCATTATTTTTACCTTATCTAACGTTTCATTCAGCTGGGTTCAGAGAAATGTCAACCGAGTTATGAGCAGGTAAATAACCACTAAACTACCCGAAAAAAAGTTGGTTATCACTGACCAAACTCTGAGGGGTGAATATGTAGGTCATACTGAACAACTTTTACTATGGGACCAACCCCGAAATCACTAAAAAAATGTTTCTATAGAACAGCTGAATTTTTTTCCACCCCTCAGTGATAACAAAAGCACCCTGTCTTAATAATAATCCACAATCCTTATTATACATATATACAATTCAAATAAAAACTTCATTAGCGAGATGCACAGCTCCTGGAACATTTAGCGTGATACTTATTACAATACGCCAACGGACTCGAACGCTGCGAATCTCCGTAAATGCTTTATAATGTGCGATCTGCTGGAGGTAATCTATGCATATTCTACACGACTGTACCCCGAGGGAGACACTTTTCCGAGCGGCTGCCGAGTATTCTAATTCAATATTCTTGTAAAACCAAAAATACACGACTATATATTCAGAAACGTGAAATATGATACAAATACAATTGTAATATGCGTCGCGCTTAGAGATATATGTTTACACTTTTGGATCTTATTCCTTTGCAATAAGGCGAAAAATGTAAACATATATTTGACGTTATCAAGGTGAGTATGTCTATTTAAATGTGTTAATAACTATACATGTTGCTGCGTTTGTCACCCTCTTCTCACTTTCTCCTCTCATCTACTCAAAGGTTGACTGGGAGAGATCCCTCAAAAGGATAAGCTCGCCTTTGTACTTAACTTTTCATAATTTTAAGTTAATTTTATTTTGTGTTTTTGTACAGTAAAGAGTATAGCACTGGTAAAAAAACGAATAGGTAGTAATCGTTTTTTTTTACCAGTGCTTTATGCTCCTTCGATGATTTTTTTCTTTAAAATAAACTTATTTATAACTAAAGTTAATAAGATCTACCTACAACTTACACAGCACTAAACATTTTAATTAAAATACCCTTTGTGAATCTCATCTCCAACAAATGACCTTCGCGATGGTCAATTTAACAGTAAAAGCTAAGAGTCAAACATTTTACAGTAGCCATTTTTCGTGCGGGCTAGCAGCTTTCCACTGCATATCCTTTCATTCCGTTGGAATCCGTGGCCAGGCCTCATTTATACGGGCAAGCTTACTTGCACGGTTACTAAGTAAAACTCGACAGTGTCTACTTGTCTAGGCTATTTGCCCTTATTCCATTCAATAATAATAATACTTATCACTCCAACCTTGAGGTTTTTCAGAAGAAGCTGAATAAAATTGACTTTTATTTATTTATCTCTGTGCGGCTAGAGATATGGAATAATCAACTATATTTGCTGCGAGTAATGTCAAATTGAATGAGATTATTGAGATACTTTTTAGTTTTTTTATGATATGATATTTAATGTCTTCCCAGACGTATCCGTCGACGGCGACACCCTGACTAGTTTTTTTTTTTATAAATATTTAGTAAGATTTTACTTATTAGTGTTCCGTACAAAACTTTGTTCACGGAACACTTATGGGATCACTTCGGTCTTGTTTTACAAGGATTTTTATTTAACTATCACTCGCATGAGTGCGAGCGTGACTTACAAATCCAAAAATGGTTTTGAAAGTCCGGCAGCACAAAACACAGTAGAGCTGTCCAGATGAGTTGTATGTATACTGTATAGTTTGTAGGAGGGCTTGGGCCAAGTTTTTCGGAGCTGACGTTTGGCGTCAAGATCTTCAAGCCGAGGCAAACGAATTATAAATAAAATAAATAAAAATAAAAAGCTTTTATTTCAGGCAGTGGGTACCCATATACAAAATGAATTTAAAAAAAAAATTACCTGATGGTAAGCGATTACCATCACCCATGGACACCCACCCACAACACCAGAGGAGTTGCCGGCCTTTAAGATAGGATTAAGCTCTTTTCTTGAAGGTTGGAAGGTCGTACCGGTCCGGAAATACAACAGGCGACGGTTCAATCCACAGTTTAGTAAATCAATTGTACCGAGTCAAACACCAATCCAAACGTAGCACCACATTCCGAGGGATTTCCACGCCGCCACTTCTTAATGGCGTCGCCGTGCGGGGCCTTCCTAACATATTGAATCTTCATCTAATATACCCTTTGGTAGCGCGAGGGGAAACACGTACTTACGGTGTTTTTGTTAGTTGGTAGGAAAGGGCGAATCAACTTTTTGGGCTCAAATCTGTCCACAATTTATAAACTTCGTAGTAAAATTTCACCTTTAAATAATGGCTTTTTTATACTTCAGTTTATGGTTTATGTCGAAACATTTAACGCCCCAACTGATAAACGTAATAAATAGAAACTATTTTTATTAGAAGCCCGATGTCCTAGTAATTTCAGAGAAATTTTGAGTGGGTAACGCAAGAGAATCAAAACTATCGGTTTAAAAGTTGAATATCAATATCGATATGTATGTCATATTTCCAGTTAGAATCATCAGATTGACAGTAAACTGGCACCGAGGGCACAGAATAAATAATAGTACTAGGTACAGAAGACTCACTCTCTAACAAAACGCGTCTGTTACGATCAGCACAGATATGGCCGATAGGTGACGACAGCGCCACGCGCGGCTTATGGCTTTCCCCAAAATTGGGGCGAAACGGATGTACTTTTAGCTACCTGGAGCAAAGCGACGAAATCGCGGAGTGAGCCACGCCTGCCGAGGAGCAGGAAAGGATTTGCTTCAAATGAAAGTCGCCCTCTAAGCCACTCTAAGGGGACGGAAGATGAAATATACAAAAATACTACCTTCCTCTATAGTTAGTTTTTTTTAGCATTAGAAAGAACTTCGCAGAAGTAAGCTTGTGGTTCCAAATCCGGCACTTTTAGCGGTAATAATTTGAAGTAAATTATATGTATTGACCGTGCTACATTAGATAATTCAATAATTATTAACAATAAAAGAGCCTGATAAAAACTGTACGCTTACTTCTGTGGAGTTCTTTCTAATGCTAAAAAAAACGAACTATAAGAGGTTACACGTGTTAGTACAGCAACACATAACTGTACATCGGTAGACCTTATTACTTATTACAAAAGGCATAAGGTCCACTGATGTACAGTTAACAGCGTGGCCATGGTACACGTGTAAGTAAGTAAATATGTACTAAGTATCGGTCGTATCAATGCCAGTTCAAACCCGTAACAAGTTGTAAAATTTGAATCGAGTTCTAGGGCATGCGCTAGCTAAAGTAAAAAAAGCAACGGGTTGCACTCCGGTGCCGACAGAAGTGAAAACTCAATGACTAGTCCAAAATGTCTGCAGCACTATGTATAATTGACCCATCCTCCTTTCTATTGAAAAACTTTAGTTCCGAAATTGCTGGTCAGTGAGCTTGTTTAAAATTCGAAATTCAAATTTGTAGCGTTAATTGTTTAAAATTCGAATAGAAATTGTAAAGTTACCTTGCAGACCTCGCATCTAAATATATTTGGTCATGATATTTTGAGTTTTATTCACCAGTATTAGAGTTCACTTTTATTAGTGATTTCATCAAGATGTAGCTTTATTGAACTATATTTGAGTGATATAAAGTTAGAATGTAACTGTGAGATCCTCGTATTTCAACCCGTACAACATTAGAACCTTTTTGATGTAATGTCATTGAGTTTTTCTTTATTGATTTAAATGCCATCTAAATGAGTGGCCATCTAAACCTTACGGTCACGTGATCGCCTTACGCTGTTTTGAGTTTATAATTTTTTCCCCACCTCAAAAAGTGCCCAGCGCCGCTAAAGAAGTTTTCACTTCAAAAAAAGATTTGTTTTGGTTGCCCAGATCACACTCGTGTCAGGCTATCAAAACTTTTCTCTTGTAGCATTTATTTGAACCACCAAAACAACACGAAGCAACAAGTGCTTACCCAATAAAAATCTTTCGTCTATTCGTAAACGTTCAAATAAACGTTGGCAGCCCTACCCGTACCATGAATACCGACATTGTCAAAACTGACATATACGCTAACGTCTACGTAATTTACTTTCTGATACATCTCACTCACACTAATAAGCGAGTACGAGAGAAACTCATAGAAAGTAAGTTACGTTCTCGATAGCGTTTATGTCAGTACCAAACTGGCCCCAATTTCACCACGGCTACAATTGTCAGTGACATATGTCGAGCGACAATTGTCAAGCGACAGGTGACATATTACAATTTTATAAAATATTTTCTATAGAAATACTTACAAACATGACAGGCATTTTGCTACAATCGTATGTATTACAATTATGTTGTGAAACAAGAATTATTTTTTCTAGTCGACATATTTGTAGAATTGTCGGTGAATCTTGACAGGAAATGAGTTATATGACGGAATTTCGTGACATTGTCGTGTTTCTTGTGACAATTGTCATAAACTTAGCAAAGAATATCTGTTTTTTTCCCATATAATAAAGTTCTTTTTAATAATACAATGATGGTGACAAACAGGAATACGGCCCGCCCGATGGTAAGCGGTAACCGTAGCCCATGGATGCCTGTGACGTCAGCAACAGTGATGATTTACAATTGTCGCACCTGTCACCGTGGTGAAATTGGGGCCTGGTGGTAGCCACACTGACCTTTTGTTATTCATTCCTCGTGTCGATTAATTTGCTGGGTTGTCGGTGTCGAAACACCACGGTTAACAATGAATATATAAGGTGACTTAAGCCGGCTACACATTTGTCTGACGTATCGTGTGTGTTGTGCCGTGACGATTACACAACACAACACGACAGAAAAATGTGAATCCGGCTCAACACACTGACACCGCTATCTGTCGCGGTGAGAGCAAAACACGGCACAATTCGAACAAAGCTTATAAGACACCGATCACACCCATACCCATCTGTCAGTGTCAAAAGTGACGTTGTCTGAATTGGGCCGACAATGTATGCAAGTACAGTCAGTTGCAGACATAATTGACCATTTTTGCACCATCGCCCGCTTAGCAACTATTGCTGCTGACTGTACATAACTTCGCACTACTCGTTACGACACTATTTCCATAAATTCGCCACCGGTTCTTTACCTTCGCATGCCGCGCTGTAATAAGCCAGCAAAATAGTTCGCTAAATATGCAAACTGGACTTGTATTAAATTGTAACTTTGCTTGTATTGTATTTAAGCTTTAAAGCTCCGAATTCACTTGATACTTCATGTCCCGCGACTAAATAGTGAATGTTGCGAAAGTACCTACAGAAATATGTCTTTTTTTACCGTATTTTAAACCCCGACGCAAAAAGCGGGGAGTTATGTTTGACGCCAAAGTGAGTCTGTTCTGTCTGTGGCGTCGTAGCTCTCCAACGGTTGGGTCGATTTCAATACGGTTATTTTTAATTATTAAAAGTATTAATATAATAATGTGTTGTTGTTAATATGTATTAATATAAGCCTAGTAATAGTAAACACACCTCAAATTAATACGCCACAATAACTCTAGCTTGTAGCTATCACGTGTTTCAACGACCAGTTGGAATAACACGCAATAAAATGGGAAATTAAAACTACCGACATCTGGCGGTGCTAGTTTCGATTTATAATTATAGCATTATTAACGCCGCTTCAATATTATTGCGGCGATATGCGACGTAAGCGCCAGCCGCCACGAGGTACCTTTTGCCGTGGAACGTGACATAACTTTACTATAGGTATCGTATCTAGTTAATCTCTAATTCATTTCCCGAATCGCGCCGTTTGACTAATAATTATTACGCATAGGTCTCAATGTCAAATTTGTTTATTAAAGGAAAATTGAAAAATTCACATTACAAAATTAATACGCCACAATAACTTTAGCTTGTAGCTGTCACGTGTTTCAACGACCAGTTGGGATAACACGCAATAAAATGGGAAATTAAAACTACCGACATCTGGCGGTGCTAGTTTCGATTTATAATTATAGCACTTAATGTTTTGCGTGTCCATTACCAGGGGCGAAATTCGACACGTACAACTGTCAGATTTCGCATCCATGTCAAATCAACAGTTGATTTTATTGCATACTGAGTGTTGATTCCATCAACGGTGGATAATATCATTTGGTACAACCAAAACCATCCAAAACTCAACTCTAAACTAAGGGTGGTTCGGTTTGGTTTGCTTGTCACCCTAACTGTGGATTGTTAATGTCAAATTTTGACATTGTACGTATTCGAGAACTTATGATTTTTCCCACATCAACGGGAGATCAACACGATACGTCAAACGTCGCTTGTCGAATACCACCCCTGTTCTCTTCGAACACTAATTTTTACTAATATTATTCATGAAGCGATGAAGCGACTTTCATTCCGGAGGTCGCGGGTTCAAACCCCGGCTCGTACCAATGAGTTTTTCGAAACTTAATACTCTAATAATAATAAGCCCGCAGCTTGTGGCGAGCTGTTGGGGAGTAACGACAACGACCCCACGGACCCGAGTGCTCCCGAGAGTCGGTCAGGGTCTCCGTCTCCGGTGTGTCTTCGTCGGCCGGAGTGGACCCCACAAGGGGACCCGCAGGACTCTCAGCTCTGGCTTGCCTTCATTGGCCGTACCGGAATAATCCCAATAAGGCCTAGTTTCCCCTCTGGATTGGAAGGTCAGCTGGCAGTCGCTTTCGTAAAAACTGTAGCTGTTTTTTTTTATCTGGTTTATAAAAGTGTCAAAAGAATGTCTTCATATTATATTGTTATTTAACATCATAGTTGTATTTCCACATTCCCATATTGACAAAGTGATATGTATGTTTAAAATTTTTTATGACTTTCGTTCTAGTTAAATATAAGTCAAATATGCACCTTGAACATCTGGGCTGAATGTCAAAAAACAAAATCGTAAAATGCTAAATGGTTAAATTTTATGAATGAATAAAGTTCCGTTTAAAAGACCACTCATAAAAAATTGTATCGAATGAGCAAATGACGTGTTCTACATAATTGGATTATAGAAATGTTGGTTAAAAAAAAACCATATTTTAGGAACTATGTATCCACAGAAACGAAGATTTTTTTTAATCCTAATCCTTTTAACTGGCCTGAAAAAGCTCAACAACGGGAGTCATGGAAATCAAGGGGAGAGGTCTTTGCCCAGCAGTGGGATACTATAACAGGCTACATATTAAAAAAAAATCCTATATACTATTTTCTAGTTTCTCTACTCTACTTTAGGTGCTTTAGGTCAAAAAAATATTATAAAACACATATTACGTCCAGTATTATACACTTAAGAGTATTTCATAACCGGAGCCGCCTTTAAGAGCTTACCCCTCTGCCGAAAACCTTACACAATTGTGCAAACTTTTGTATGGACTGACGTTTACCTGACATGGCTATTTGTATTCTCATTATTTCGAGTTTTTGTTTAGTTGTCTTGTATAATCTAAGAGCATTTAGTAACTATATTAGACGCCTTGGCTGTCATTTTTCTGTAAAAAACAGATTTTTGCGGAGGAGTGGCACGTCAAATGTATGGCTATTTCTACATGATTCGTACGTACCTACAAAATTTGTACCTATATCCAAAATTTAAGAATAAATCCTTATGTGCATTTCTATTTAACTAGCAAAGTGTAAACCTAAACAACATGTTCAGTGTTCATGACTGACAACAACTGGCAATTTTACCCTGTGAACGGTAATGTATATCGAATGAACGCCCGATTTACCACCGTTTAGATCGTCTTGCCCCGCTTCTGTCGAATTATTCCTCATTGTCGGCAGATTGGCGCGCGCCCAACAACGCTTTTACGATCATCCACATTTTTATAGTTTCCTCAATATAAATGTACAAATAGTGTGAGGGGGCAGGTAGAGGAGCCTCACAGGGATGATGGGAATGAAAAGGCAGGATCCAGAGCGATGAGGGGTATTTATTATTTAAATAAAAAGGCACCTGTAACAATACAGGTTACGTGTTAACAGATAGGTATGTATAAAAATACTTTCGTAATTCAGAAGGTTAGAAATCAAATAACTTACAATATGTGCCTTGGTGATGATGTAGATATATATCTGGAAGGGCCACAAAACGAGCACTATACTGAACTGCACGCACTTATGAATTATTACGTTTACTAATAAAAATCACACTTAAACGGTCGTGTTTAGAAACTTGGGAAGTACAGTCCGTTAGATAAAATGATGTTTATCGATCAAAGTATGTGATCGAACTGAAAATAAAAATCATTGAATGGAATTTGGAATAGGATTTGAATTTCAAAAAGGAATTTAGAATTTGTATGGTGCCAGAAATAGTATGAAGGTCGATAGTGTAACGCTTCGTTACACGCACCGTTACAAATAGAATGGCCGTTTAGACGCCTGTCACGCTGCTGTGGTTGATTCTCTATGATTTATTGTGGTTTGTAGTGACAATACATGACGGGAATTAGAAAGCTTTTAGCTAATGTTTGGAGTTGTTTGTTCGGGTTTTTCTGATGCCGCTTTATTGGTTTGTGGTCTTAGAGTATTCAGTAAATGGAGACGTCTTGGCTGTCATTTTCTGTACAAAATAGTCTGCCAATTGATGCGGGGAGAGGACGTCAAATGTATTGCTATTTCTACGAGATTTGTACGTAACGTACAAAAGTTGGCACAATTGTGCAAGGTTTTCGGCAGAGGGGTAAATTCTTCAAGGCGACTCCATTTATTAAATGCTCTGTTATTGTAAATAAGCGCTCCGGAGATTCTATAAGTATATTACTCAATTTACACGAAAAATGTATACCCAGATATTTCTGCTAATAGAAATAAATGGTGTGTTAGTGTATTTACTACGCTTGTAACTATATAGGGAAACCCCATCATAACTAACATACTGCGCAGAAGTTATTTATTAAAATCCCAAATGGCACAAGCGTTTTCCAACTGATGCGCTTTCCTTTACATCTTAAAACTAGACGGTCGTATGTGCCTTACATTCTTACAATACATTCCACCCTACTTCCCTCCAGTACGTATGACTGTTCTCAGAACCGATAGGTTGTAAGTGTCATGTGTGTGAGTGATACTTACGACGTTCTGAATTGGGGTTTTCATTATGTTATACAATGAACAGTGTGGCAGGTGCAGACCTACCGCTGATTTTCTGGTTAGTTGGGCTTCGTAATGACGTTTTCTCTATCGAAATGTCCCAGTAAATTATTGTAATTTAACATTGAGTTTAATAGAGGTACATCGTAACAAACACATATATAGCCTCGTAGATGTAGATGTAGATGTAGTGTAGGGACGCCTGGCCGGAAGCAGGCGGGCTGTCGATCGCGTGCCGCGTTCATTCAGCCCGATTCCCTGGAGTCGGAGCTTCAGGTTACTGTCCCGGCGGCATTCCCTCACCATTCTCCTCAAATCTTCTTGTTTTCCTGCAGAACAGAAGGACATCTTTGAGTTCGACGTCCTTTAGTTCGTTCTCTTTTAGTGTGTCTTTGCCGAATGTATTATATCGCGGTGCCGCATACATAATACATTCCGCTAGTAGGTGTAAGCTAGTCTCCTCCTTACCACAGTGTGGACAGGAGGCATCTCTGCTTATCTCCATTATCTTAAGGTGTCTATTGAGAGTGTTATGACCTGTAATGATACCTGTCAGAAGTCTCAGACTGCTCTTACCTAGTTTCAGAAGATACCTGGTTCTCCTGTGATCTATGCCTTTGATCATCATCTTCGACTGTCTACATCCAGTTTCTTCTTCCCATTCTCTTTGTGCTTCCATCTCTTTTACCTTCTCTATGACTCCCTTCGTGACGTCCGCCGACATAGGTAGAGCCGGTTCCGGACCAATGTGTTCCGTTTCCGCCCCCATCCTTGCCATCTCGTCCGCTTTCTCGTTACCCGTCACTCCTTGGTGTCCTGGTACCCATGCCACCGTGACGCTTCTTCGTTTGCCTATCGAGTTGAGCTCCTCCCGACATTCTCTCACAAGGGAGGAGGTAACCGATGTTTTCTTTAGTGCCTTCAGTGCTGCTTGGCTATCGGTATATATTACAACAGCACCTTCTTGCTGCACACTCTCTTTAATTATGTGTGCACAGCGCGCTATTGCACATACCTCTGCTTGAAATACGCTAGCATACCTACCCAACGGTATTGATACCTTCTCTCCCAGTTTAGGGATTACTATGCCTGCTCCTGCTAGTTTCGTTGAGCTTCTTCTAGAGCCATCCGTAAAACAGATAGTCGTCGGGTGACTGACTTCTACCTTCCAGTTGTCTCTCTCTCCTATATGTATCCTGTACTTCTTGTCAAATATCTCCTGCCTTTTTATAAGGTCGTTATTGGCCATCAGCATCTCAAATTTTGATAGCGCCTCTTTTTGTATCAGCGCGTGTCTCTTGTCCACACAGCTTCCTCTCCATTCCTTGCATGCTTTCATTCTATACCACTGTTCGGTGGCTCTTTTCTCTACCTCTATCCAGAGTGGCTTCAGGCCTAGCATTACCTCCAATGCATGTGTCGGGGTCGTTCTCATGGCCCCTGTCATCATGAGGCACGCTAATCTCTGTACTTTGGTTAGGTCTTTTTGGTATTCTTTAATACGGGCCCTGTGCCACCATATCACTGCCCCGTATAGCACCCTGGGAAGTATCACCGCCTTGTAGATCCAGTGGATCATACCTGGCTTCAGTCCCCAGTTCTTCCCCACTGCCCTTTTGCATTGACACAGTGTTCTTATGGCTTTTGCCGTCTGTTCTTTGATGTGAGTTTTGTATCTGAGTGTACTGTCTAGAGTCACTCCCAGATATTTCAGCTCGTTCACCATTTCTATTTCTATGCCTTGTATCTCTAAGGGTCTCATCTCCTTTATTCTCTTATTAGTGAATAGCACTAGCTTTGTTTTCGACGGATTGAGATCCAGTCCTCTCTCTCTACACCACCTCAGTACCTGTCTGAGGCCTTTTGCCATTATATCTCTTATGACGCTAAGAACCGCCCCTCTCACTAGTAGCACTCCGTCATCAGAGTAGGCCTGCATATACATACCCCCTCTGTTGAGCTCCTTCACCATTGAGTCAAGAAGTAGGCACCACATCAGGGGGGACAGACATCCCCCTTGTGGGAAGCCTCTTCTTGGACTAATCTTCTTTGATACTCCTCCTAGCTCCGCCGTTATGGATCTGCCTTTTAGCATTTTTCCTATCCATTTTGCTATTGTCGGTCGGATGCCCTCTCTCCTCAGGCTTTCTTCTACGGCGTCGAAAGTAGCCTTATCAAAGGCCCCCTCTACGTCGAAGAAGCAGCCTAGTGCATATTGTTTTGTGTCTAATGCTCTTTCCACCCTTACCGTTAGGTTGTGTAGGGCTGTCTCCGTTGATTTTCCTGCCATGTAAGCGTGCTGATTCCCGTGTAGGGGGCATCCGCTGCTTTCCACTTTCTCTCTTATGTGCTTATCTATTACCTTCTCTAAAGCCTTTAGCACAAACGACGACAGACTTATGCTTCTAAATGATTTCGCCTCTTGGTACGATTTCTTCCCCGGTTTAGGCAGGAAGACCGCCCTTACCTCTCTCCATACCCTTGGAATATAGCTTAGGGCTATACTTGCCCTGTATAATTCCACCAGATTCTCCTTTATGTATCTATATCCTTTCTGCAGTAGTGCCGGTAGGATTCCGTCAGGGCCCGCAGCCTTGAAGGACGCAAAGGAGTTGATCGCCCATTCAACCCTCTCCTCCTCCACCACCTCCAATGCCGCCGCCCAGTCGGACTCCTCCTGCCCTTCCTGTTTACTTATTTCTGTCACCTCTACACAGTTCGGAAAATGTGATTTCAGCATGACGCTTAATATCTCTTCCGGTTCCGTAACCAGGTCTCCATTTATTCTCAAACTACCCAGTTGGCAGCCTCGTAAGAGCCAATCCTATTTGTGCGGCTTTGAATTTGTAACTTTTATTTGTAAAAATCTCTCATTGAAAAACTCAAATTGAATTTGTAACAAGTACGCCAGGACTTACGATGATGGCTACCCCTAGCTGTAGACAAATGAGATAAAATGCATCAAGATACTTATTCGTATTCAGCAGATTTTCTATTCGGCCCATCTCTAATTGTAATGTAATCTAGTTGTATTGTAAGTACTATTATATTATAAGTATACAGTATAATATGATTAAAGTACTGAAAAAACGCCATTAACCCAAATGAAAAAAACAGTTAAGTTGATTAGTCTAAGCTTTAGACTCCTTGCTTAGAATCAAGATGGCCATTCAAATAAAAGGTTACGGGACTCCCACGGAATACAAACACAAACAAACACATATATTTGCTAGAAAACTGTTTGTTTCTCTCTGTGAACCCACGCTTTGAGGTTTATTGAAATTGCCTTGTAAACAAATGACGGAAATAAACGTAGGTATACACAAAAGAAGTGAAAACGGGTCATTGTTTGATGTTGTCTTCAGTGACTTCACTTTGTTGAATTCTATGTATATGGAAGAGGGACTGCCCGTTCAATGTGTAAGTTTTTAGCCTTCTAAAGTGAAGTCTCTTACTAAGGTAGAAGTACTAGTGCTCGACGCTGCACTAGTATTCGACATGGGCACTTTATGTCAAAGTAATATGGGTTAAATTTGAACGGCGAAGATTTTTCTGTATTCAAATTTAATCCTTGTCACTTTGACATAAAGTGCCCATGTCGAATACTAGTGCTGCGTCGAGCACTAACTAGTACTTCTACCTGACAATAATTAATGAATTCTTCGTGCTCAGAGTCCTTATATACTTTACCAAAAATCAAAATGTTGTCTGGAAAACATCACTTTTTATTAGTAATAAGATCACCAATGTAGTTTTGAAAACTGATGAGAAAATTTTATTTTATTCAAAAGACTGCCAAATTGGATGCAAATATTGAGTTGGTCAGAAATCTTTTTTTTCACTGCTGGGCAAACGCCTCCCCTGTTTTTCACTTAAAATTAAATTTACATAATGAAAAGATGAAAATGTAGTTTAAAGTGAATGAGATGAACCAATGCGTTAAACTTTAAACCCTTACCCTTAAACTTTAAAGCATCGCAGACACTTCTGACCTGTTTTGGCAAAACCGCGTATCTAGATAGGGAATATCAAATAAGATACGCTGATTTTCCGTATCAGGGAAAAACTCCTTTGTTATATGACGCACCCCAAAAACGTATAGGTACTAAGTATATACAGTCGCCATCAGATATATAGGAGCGGCCAAGGCGCTCACAAATATCTGAGCACGCCTCTATACTCTGAAAATATAGGTACATTCAACTGTAAAAATATGGGTGTAGACAACATACTCAAAAATATGTCCCATAGTTCTTAATTCACTGACATAAGGGTTATGGGACATATTTTTGAGCTGATTTGTAGGTACACCCATATTTTTACAGTTGACTGGTACAGTACAGTAGGTAGGTACTACTGTTTAAAATTTTGTGAAATGACTAATGAGACAATACTTTTCCTACACTTAAACAAATAATACTTAGTTTTTTCCCTTCGACCTTTCGAGCACCTCGACGCTGGTCAACCGTGTGGACCCTTCCAAAAGAATGCGTCGGTGCTAAAATTGTCATAAAAATATAAATTAACTTCTGTTTTGAGGGAGATTGAGATCACTATCTAAAATTGCATAGCGCTCATGATCTTAAAATATCTACGGACCAGCAATAGCATATCTATTAATATGTTATATTATATGTACCCACTCAAAAATCTGGCGTTACTAAACGTATTAAGGTAAAAATAATGAAATTATAACGCATTAGACTCGTTCTAATCACTAAATATTATTATTTTAAGTCACAAAAACCTAAAATGTCAGTGTCAAAAAATAATACAAGCGCGCCCCTGTCCCGATAACGAGTGACAGCCCTACAAAGGCACCGAGACGCGCACAAAACCGACTGCCTTAATTTGATATAAGTCAATTTGGGCCAATTTAATTTTGTGCAGCGCACTATCAGCCGTCCCTTTCTTTCATGTGTCACTGTCTCATTTGGAACTCAATTTGCGGTTATTACAATACGTAATGTTTGGGAGGAGTGAGTCATATTTTTGTGGTGCTTGATTGGGGAACGAATATAGTAGTTATAACTATTTCTATGACCATTTGCCTGGTTACTTTTTGTAGTTAAATTAGTTTCATGCATTTATACATAGTTTTTACATCTTTGCATAATGTCATACAATTAAACTAAAGGCTCTCTATATTATTTATGATGTTCCAAGGCAAATGGTACCTTATGGCGGCTGGCAGTTACGTCGCATAGCGCCGCAATAATATTGGAGCGGCTCTAATAGCCTAAGCGCCAAACCTATAGCCTAAGCGCCTTTTATTCTAGTCTATTTTTATGAAAGTGCGATTAGGCACCGTAATCTACGCCGCAAAAGTAGTGGGCAAAAGTTAATGTCAAATAAAAGCGCAAACATTCCTTAAAAAAATTCCACAGTCACTTCATCATTATTAATGAAAGTAAAACACCGCACATATTAAATAAATCCACAATACAAAGGTATGAAATGATCTCGTAGCCAAAGTAATTTAAACTCTATGCATTATACTTTACGATCTAAATTAGAACGATTTAATTTTCAAGTTATAACATTTTAGTTGCGAAAATCTGATGCGCTATTGTTTTGATGATTAATCGCCATCGTGATTTTCGTGGTAATTATCGCAACCTCTTATCCCTAGCTACTGTTTTGATGACATCAACCTTATTTTAATTGGTGTTAGGTGCTTTTTGCAATAGCGTTATTGGAGTGATACGTGTTTGAGGAAAATAGCTTTCGTGCTTATTATAGTAAACGCGTAGCCAGTATTTTGATTAATCTAACCTTAATCTAAACAGTATTAGGTCTATTTTGCAATAACATTTAGGAATAATAAACGCGTTTGTCATTTTATGTGGTTAATAAGGTGTGTGATGGAATTTTAGCGATTCTCAGGTATATATAGGTACAAATAGATATACGATTGGTTAATTTAATCCTATCCTACAGAAAACAACAACAGCATCCTATAACAACAAAACATTACCCTTTTATCTTCGACAATGGCCTAAAATGTGTCGGCACCATACCTGTAAAAGAAGAAAAAAAAAACATTATACTTAAAATATTCATCAAAAAATAATGAGTGTACCAATATATTTATTTTATACCGGGTGTGGCCTGTAACACGAGCAAATAATTAAAACATAGATTGTACTCTTCAAACGGTGACACTCTAGTTCAACAACTTTTAAAAATTATGAAGTATTTAGACTCCCTATTTTTCATACAAAATAAATATTATCTTCAATGGACGCCATTGCCACGCCATATCATTGTGATTGACGTTGCTTGTCACGCCTTAAACATAACAAAATTCGCAATACATTGCGTCTTGGAAAAAACTTTAGAGTGTATTAAAAATGAAACCACAAGTTATTTTTAAAAGTCGCTGAACAAATGTTGGTCAGTATGAGGAGTACAGCCTACAGTTTAATTTTTTGCTCATATTACAGGCCACACCCGGTATACAATAAACTGAATTGAAAGAGAACTTTAATACCTAGTTCTTACTCATTCACAACTTAAGTCTACATTTGTTAACATCAAGAATCATTGAACTCAAATACAGTAACCATGAAAGCATTACAGACATTTTTTTCGCTTTAAAAAATGGAGCAAGGCGCAAAGTAGAAACACTGTATCTTTGGCGCCGACTGTATATTCGTAGCAGACTACAAAATATACGTTGAAATAGGAGATGAGAACAAAATGCCGCCTGAACTGCGATTCACAACGCTTCAGTAGGCTGACGGTTGTGGACGGTTGTTGCTTCGGATTACAGATGTGGCATAATTATTTTCCATCGTATTTTCACGGAAACGTCCGAGCGTGTCTTGCTGTGATATAGCAGTTAGTCTCGGTACAAAAAGTACAGATGTTGACTGTAGTAGCATGACAACTTCGAACGTTTCCGAGAAAATACGATGGAAAACAATTATGCACTACATCTGTAAATAAACATCCAAAATTATCAGTATTATCACTCCCTAAACAATTTTCCCCATAGGCCCATTATTTCATTTGGGTGTATCGTCCTAATGAAACTATATGTATTTGGAAAACGTTGCTTTGCATGATTCTGAATTAAGTTGGTTAATATAAGTTGATTGGAAATACAATTACAGGCAATTTTTCCCGAAGTGACAGTACACCATATATAAGGTCGTCTCTTGTAATATTACGAATTTCAAAACAAATAAAGCATATTATAAAAGTAAGACAAGCAATGTAGTACTCGCAGTCACTCACAGTCTTTATTTGCACTATAGCTAATACTACTAACTAATTTTGTATGAGATTTGAGGACGCAAGCATTTAAGTCCACGTTTTACCCCTACAATTTAGACTGTCGGTATTTTTACTCAAGTACCTATCTAATTAACATAATAAGAGTAGGGTGCACTTAGGTGGGGCTATTTTTCACAAAAAATATGACAATAACGCCCATATGTGACCTGTCCTTTGCAAACACTTCTGCACCTTGGTACGCGGTAGGAACGAAACCCAGCTGATTGGCGATCTCATTAAACTCAGGAAGAAGCCTCGACGTTTACCTCCTCCTCTACTCCTTTACGAAAAGTCCTATATTCATCACCATCGTACATACAGCAACAGTTTTAACAGACCACCCGTCAATCTTATGTCTCTGCAAATAAGGTTGACGTTCAGTCAATAAACAGTGTCGACGATGATGTAAACTTACGTCCTTTTGGAAAGGGTACGTCCCTGTCTTAGTACGAAAGCTTTTTTCATTCCACAAATAAAAAGGTCTGAAAATATTTATTTGCGTAAGGTATCGGGATGATGGACTCGATTCGAGAGGGAAGTTTTGAATTTAATTTGCTTTTGGGGGAGAATTACGGTGTTTCAATTGTTTGAATTGTAATACTTATTAATGCAAAAGGTATTTGAGGAGCGACCCCTTTTTAGTCTCGGTTCGTGTCAATTTTGTGAGTGACAGATATTTAAGAAAGATGAGGATACAAGGTTTCTTTTTACTTTTTTGTGTTACTAGTACTTTAATTCATTAACGAGTCAGACTTCTATTTCTTTAAAGAGTTATTTTACACCAAAAAAAGGAGTACGAAGGCAGGATATTTCTGATATTGTTACCAAAATTAGTCATTTATCCAAAACTACCCTGACGGGTACACGTGATATTTTTCAGTAACCTCTATAATTATAAAATAAGGGTGACAGCTGGCAACTACAGTTGCCAAAAGCATGTGAGTGGCTACAGTATCTACTAGATTGCGTAATCACTAATCAGAGATTAAGCCAATAGGCAACTAAAATTCAACCTATCTAATGGGTCCATATTGGCTCATATACAATTCATTATTCGAATATTTCTAATAATACCGCTTTGTAGTCATAATCATCGTTTCTCCGAAACTTGTTACTCATATATTTTTTTAATAGTTTTTTGTGCTACTACCTACATTATTCATAACGATACATAATCCGTTTTTTTTTTACTCATAATATTGTCACTGAGAATGTATCTGTGCCCATAATGTTATTTGTAAGAATTTCTCGAAGACTAAGGCGAGCATTTGCTCTCGCTACGCTCGCTCACTGTGAGGGTCACAGGATTTCGGTTCTGTGAGGTTCTTACCTAACCTAACCCACCATTCTGACAGCATTTCGGTTCTGTGAGGGTCGCAGTTCTAACCTAACCTAACCCACCTTTCCGGCAGCATTTCGGTTCTGTGAGGGTCGCAGTTCTAACCTAACCTAACCCACCATTCTGGCAGCATTTCGGTTCTGTGAGGGTCGCAGTTCTAACCTAACCTAACCCACCTTTCTGGCAGCATTTCGGTTCTGTGGGGGTCGCAGTTCTAACCTAACCTAACCCACCATTCTGGCAGCATTTCGGTTCTGTGAGGGTCGCAGTTCTAACCTAACCCACCTGTCTGGCAGCATTTCGGTTCTGTGGGGGTCACAGTTCTAACCTAACCTAACCCACCTTTCTGGCAGCATTTCGGTTCTGTGAGGGTCGCAGTTCTAACCTAACCTAACCCACCTGTCTGGCAGCATTTCGGTTCTGTGAGGGTTACAGTTCTAACCTAACCTAACCCACCCTTCTGGCAGCATTTCGGTTCTGTGAGGGTCGCAGTTCTAACCTAAACTAACCCACCTTTCTGGCAGCATTTCGATTCTTTGAGGGTCGCAGTTCTAACCTAACCTAACCCACCTTTCTGGGAGCATTTCGGTTGTGTGAGGGTCGCAGTTCTAACCTAAACTAACCCACCTTTCTGGCAGCATTAAAATGAGGTTAATTAGAGGTTAAAACCTGACTTGACCTACAGGTGCATTCTGTTATAAATAAAATCAAATATGTCAAAATCGACATGTCGAGTAATAATATATGCATAAATTTTAGTAATAGAGATATTTATGTAGAATGACATTATGAATATAATAAATTCGAAGTTCCAATGAGTATTGTTTAAAATGAAAATGTACAATGATCATTAGGATGTAAAATTATATGAGATACATTTTCGGAGTTTCAATAATCGAATTTGCAATTTTATATGAACTTTGGCGCACCCCTATCTAATACTAGAATGTCAATCCGTAAAACACAGTAAATATTTTGGTTAAACCGGTTAAATGATGGAACGCGAACTAAAAGACTACGGTCTCTTTAAGACATAACTATTCAGATAAATACCAGGGTAGAGTTACATAGTTTTCTTTAGTGGAAACGTCGGCGTATGAAAGAAAAACAAGTATATTCTCTGAAAATTTTCCCACGGCTGGTTGGCGGTCCTATAAGATACCTACATATTCCAGAATCGCAAATTTTGATTGCCATTTTATTTACCCTGATTAGGTCAGATGTGCTCTCAATTTCGCTCCATCCGTTTATATCGTCTCGTTTTTCCTTGATTTATTCAATCCCTCTCCGTGCTCACCGTTCCGTTTGGGAATGTGTTTTGACACTCAATTTATTTGTGAAACAACACCACAGTGTAAGTAAACAGTATGGTGACAAGATGACATGTGAAAAGAGCTTTAAGACCACTGATACAGGGAAAACTCCAGCAGCAGGATAGATCCAGACAAAGTGAAGGTAAGTATAGGTACTCTGCACAGACAGGACTCAACGCTAAGTGCGACAAGCTAAAGGCAGCGGAACACCTCTGAAATAACCTCACAGACTCTAATCTAACAAGATTAGCAAAAAAAAATACTGACGCACAGGTATGATTCGTTAATCAGTCATCAGAGAAAACGCTCAATGGCAGTGAAAACCCACATGTCAAAACTATAAAGTATCAAAATTATCAAATACATTTTAAAGGTACACAGCTGCAACCATCAAGAGGCTACGGATAACTGGTAGGCCGGAAAATTGTCACGGTCATGGTATTTTTTAAATATGACATAATATAGCTGTGTTTCATTCACTTGACTTTTTGACATAACTGAGGATTTTCGTTGTCTCAAAATGCTCATAATTAATGTCATTAACAGGTCTAACGCGATTAAATTTTATTACGTTACCTTTTTTCCGACGTTTCAGCCAAATTAGTTTAATTAGGGCCCCCCCCACATCTGGCGTCTTTCGAGCGTCGGCGTCTACAATTCTATGGCCGACGTCGACGCAACGTCGACGCAGCGTCGACGCAACGTCGACGCAGCGTCGACGCAACTGCGCAGCGACGTCATTTTCCATAGCGCTGGACCGACGCCGACAGACGCCGACGCTCGAAAGACGCCAGATGTGGGGGGGCCCTTATATGTACAAAACGCGAGAGTTTAAAGTGTTATATCTCAGAATACTGTTCAAATATACTGTGACGCGCTCTTTCTTAATTCACAAGTCACGTAAATAGACGAAACGTAACACACACGTCCATAATAATTTACAACTCGAAAATATGTCATCACGCCGCTTCATGAGAATTATTGAATTTTCCAGCTATTTTGCTAGAAGAGCTTTATGTTTTTTTAAAACTTTAAAATGCCGTTACCAATTAGTTTATTTAGAATTTAGGTCGCTAAAATGATGGTCTATTCCTAAACGATATTTTTAAGTCATTCTCCAGGCCCGTTATACTATGAATATGTAGTAAGGTAATGTAAAGGCCGTGTGATGAAATTCATTCATGTCTCTCATACAATTTTATATTTGAAAACAGAAGGCTCTTGTTTGAAGCTTGGTTCGTAGCAACGTTGGTTTTCGATGAAGGATATCGCGAGGAAAAAAATATCTATAAGAAATTAACCCACTCCTAAAGAGTTTTAAGATTATATTTTATAAACTACGTCATAAACCAAAATGCAAAAACGCGGCGATGACGTCAGTTTCTTAAATGTAGGAACATAATTGTATTATTTCCAGTTTCTTTCATTAAAAAATTAATAATAGAAAAAAAGCGCAAAACTCGATTTTAATGTCAACAATTACTACAAAATAATTTATTGCCACATTCAAATATCGTAAAAATTTACGTTTTTACAGAATCAAATATGTTTGATTATATGCGTTACGACGCGCCGCAACGCTAACGTTGTTTATTACATTCAAATCTAATTTAATAACACGCCTCATCTCTCACAATGTCCATTCAAATATCAAATGCATTTGCAAATCAAGATCATGATTTATCAGCTTTGTTGCCAAATTATATCATTCGGTGTTCGGATTTTAGAATTTGTTAACGTTTTGATATGGTTAATGATATATACTCTTGATATGATTTACAGTGCATGACCCACTTATCGATAGCAAAACGATCATAAATTAATTCATAATGCAATCAGCGCGAGCGATCGTAGATATTAAATCAGTTTCAAAACCTTAACAAGTAAAAAAATCGTAGTAATTTTCTAGTATTCATATCCATTAACATAACTGACAGGAAAACCCCTTCATTTGATTAATCTTTTCGATAAGGTAACCGTATCTGGTCACCCAAATGATAGTTACCCTATCATTGTGTTAGCCTATCGATACTTTTAGTGTATGGCTTTGAAGTAGAGCCAAAAGCTTTACGCCTTACCACTTATTACCTTTTAATAATGTCACCCTTTCCCGTTTCACTAGTTTTGTTAATTATTAAGGGTTTTGGATATGGTAAGCGCTTACCCAATATTAACTTAATTGATTTGGTTACCCTTTTGTTCGGGACAGGTAAGTTGAGTAAGTTGACGATATGATTTTAGAACTTATACAGTAACAATTCTCTTCAATATCCCTTTATATGTAACCGCTTTCGGTCCCTGAATAAATGTGTTTTTTAATTAAATGACTGTGCAGCAATATTTGGTGGGGTGGATACCAAAATAGAAAAAGTCCTGCATTACTTAGTACCAATTTTGTACTAAAATGACAGATCTGTCGGACAAATTGGAGCAGAACAGGACTGTCATTTTGGCATCTAGTACCTATATAAAGACAAAATATAATTTAGCACAAGAGCACAAAGTTACAATTTATCCACCAGTTGGGATTACCCACCTACGCCATTACTGTCCTCTGGACCGGAATATTTTTTCCAAGTATCTCTATATTTCACTTTTATGTTTCTATTGGCGGAGTCCGTGACAGCTATGAATGAATTCTATTCTGTGTAACTTTCATTTATTGTTATTTCGTGTAATAAAAATATATTGAATAATATTACGAAAATATCACCCAGTATGGAAATCACACTACACTAGACATATAAGTTATAATATGTCTTATTACTGATCGCGACACGTGGTAAGATGTAGTGATCCAACCTGATGAAAATGATTGAAAATGAACCTGATAACAGCGATTTTTTACTCATCAAATACCTTGTGATTGTCAGTAAAATGATTGGCCATCATGGGGAAAAATCAGTGGTAACCACTGATTTTTCCCCATTAGTTACCATTGATGAAAGAAGGGGAAAATAAAATAGGTCTCCTATAATCTTCAAGAGCATTAGGTAAGCGATGTGACTCCACAATCCTCTCTAATCGTACACAGTCGTGACAATTCCAATCAGATGATTCGTAAGAATAGAGGAGGAATCAAGGAAGCAATCTCCTTGCTCGGTCGCGCGAACGCAGGCGTTATTCTTGAACGTGCCATTGATGTATCAGAATTATATTGAAACGCAATGCCATTGCCAGGAATAGAAGTATGTTGGTTTAAACTACTGCGAGACATACCAAAAATTGGCTTCTTATTTTTGGAAATGTAGAGTAGCGTTAGATAAGCGAACCTGGGCCTAAATCATCCCTAATCGTACACGGTCATGACAATTCCAATCAGAAGATACGTAAGAATAGAAGACAAATCCAGGAAGCAATCTCCTTGTTCGGTCGCGCGAACGCAGGCGTTATTCTTGAACGTGCCATTGATGTATCAGAATTATATTGAAACGCAATGTGATTGCCAGGAATAGAAGTATGTTGGTTTAAACTACTGCGAGACAGGCCAAAAATTGGCTTCTTACTTTTGGAAACATAGAGTAGCGTTAGATAAACGAAACTGGGCCTAAATCATCCCCAATCATACACGGTCATGACAATTCCAATCATATACGTAAGAATAGAAGACAAATCAAGGAAGCAATCTCCTTGGTCGGTGACGCGGATGGAGATGTTTTTGTCGAACTTGCGTTTGAGGTATCAGAATTATCTTGGTTAAAAAATTACAGAGATACCAAAAATCGGCTTCACACTTTTAGAAGTATTAAGCCTAGCGTTAGATAAGTGACACTGTTGGGCTTAAATTCTCAGTAACCGTACACGGACGCGACAATTCCACTCAGATGATTCGTTTTAAGAATAGAGGAGGAATCAAGGAAGCAATCTCCTTGTCAGTGACGCGGAAATGTTATTTTCGAACATTCTACCATATTAATTAAATTTATTTTGGGGTATTGGTCTCGAGCGGAATAGTACATTTTTTGAAATAGGATAAGAAACCTTAATTTTTAAATATTTCTTTACTATCCACTTTTTAAGACGTGTCCATGAAGGTGCGTCACACTGTGCGTTTCAAGTATTTTATTTCCTAGAAAGCCTAATTTAAACTCCTTTCCTAATATGTTAATTACATACTTTCCAGCACTTGCTCCAAAAGTATAGTAATTTAAAAAAAAGTCAACTTCGTTCAGATAACAAATTAGCCTTAAGTGTGAGCGTGACTGTTATTATATATGCGTTATTCAGTTGACATTACATTGGTATCGAATTTATATTTCCGAATTCGCCTGTGGAGCGTATTCTCAAAGCTAATTGGGCGAAAATTACTTTGTAAGTGAAAACGAAAGGCGAAGTTATTAAGGGTAATGGTAGTTTACCTTTAGCTTCGATTAAGGGGAATATTATGTTAAGGTGAGATGTGATAGAATTTTAATACAACTAACAAAGGGAAAGTAATGTTTTTCGAGTTTCTATTAATGATTTTGTGAGACTCTATTGTCAACTCTCAGAAGGCAAAGAAATAGTTGTTTTTTTTGCATGGGGGCAAAGTTGTTGTTTAACCCCTAGTGCTAATATTGATAACCGAGCACGCGAAAGATTTCAAAGATTCCAAAATTGAACCACGAGCGAAGCGAGTTGGAGAGCGCGCGCAGAGAGAAGGCACGAGGGTAAACAAACCTTACCTTGTTAGGTAAAAACAATTTTTACACGACACGATCGCGAAAAAAATAAAAATACTACGTTACTTACTAATCAAATCCAAATGAACTGTATTGAAAATTCTGTCCAATATTGAGGTACCTACAAAGCTATGCACAAAACATTACCGTAACAAAAATATTTTTTGACGCTCGATACATAGGTATAGTCAGTCCGCTTTTATAAGATCAAGTACGCCATAGTAAATCTATGGCGAACGGATAAAAAGCACTGATGATGAAAAAAAATTGATTCGGTAAGTATTTTTTTATTTATACCTTTACCTACCATGTTTACAATACTTGTAAGTATATTCGACTGCTGCTCCTATATAAATAACTTTACTATGTGGCAGGGGCTTTATCTGATAATGACACGACCCGAGTCATTAGTCAAATAAGTTACACATTTTCTTTGATACGAAAAAAGTTGTTCCGAGAAGAGATACTTACGAATGTATAAATTTATTTTTTCGTTTCCCCCTTTATCAGACCAGAGCAATTTGTTTTTTTTTAAACTCTGCAATAATTGCTGTTGGCTTTGTAAAATTTAATTAGACCAAATACCTACTTATTTTTTGTTTATTAGAAAATGTCTTAATTGTTGGCATTTTTCATACGATTTCTCACAAAACTCAACGCTATAATAAAATGCACCAATACGAGTATTTAGCTCAAGTGGCTTTTTGGCAAGCCTGGCAACCAGGTTCAATGAACTCATTTCTATCATTTGGCAAAAGCGACAACGCAAATTGATTAAGAAAACAATTTTCATACTATCGCAATATATCGCGGGACGTTCTATACAAAACAGACATTTATCAATGTCCGAGCCCACCAGTTTAAATCCTCAAAACTATACGTATTATGTAATATAAAAACGCCAAATGCTAATAACTGACTTTCACTAAACCTTATATCTACGAAATAAAGTTTATATTAGTTCACGCAATTTTTTTTCCATGGTCGGAGGCAGTTAAGACTTTTTTCTTTTGACGTGATAAGCGTCGCAAGCGCAGCTGTTCGAATTAATTTCGTCTACCGATTTTAAAAATGCGGAATGGTTTTGTTACTCTATAATTACATATCCGACGAAATGAGAACGGGTTTTTAATAATAAATGAGCGGTCGGCCGCTTCCGAATCGGTCATTGTGTCATCAAATTATCGCTCGATATTAGAATCGGATTGTATTAAATGTTTAATTTGGTATATGAACAGTTCCACTGTTTCGCTTACATTAGCCGGCCGCTTCTAATTTATAAAAACCTATATTTTCATCAATATGGAATAATTTTGGAATAATTAAATTCAATAAAATGTAAAAAGTTTAAAAATGTAGATTTGAAATCGTTTAACTATACAGTTTCGAACAATCGCATTGCCAATCCAATTAAGCTATCAAAGCTAGTTCTAAGAAATATTCAAACAATGCATATTTTCGAATTAGGGAACAAACATGCAAACTGCGTACTTCAGTAGTATGTGTCAAATAAAACATGAAAAGTTTAAACTGGAAACATGCTTAAAACGTACTTTTTCACAACGGCAGATAAAAACTGAAATTAATGTCATAATTATACATACTAAGAAAAAGTGACCAAGGCCTTTATTGGCTCCAGTGCCGCAAAAAAAAAATTCTTAAAATAATTTAATTCGTTCTAATACCTCTAATAGTACGGCAGAAAAAGTAATGAATTAGGATAATATACACTTATAACAAATTATCAAAAAAAAATGTTTAGATATAGGATCGAAAGTAAATATACACTCTCATAGCATCACTTACATTCCTCAATAGTAGATAAGAAATTATGTAAAGTAAATACTTAGGTACGTTGTTACTTTGCATAATTTCTTATCTTAACTCCTTAGATGCAATGTTTATTGAATGCATTCTTAATATTCTGTTTTACCAATGTTTTATGGTTTTGATCTTTTTATGATCATGCATTGACACTACTCACAGTGCCTCTGGTTTCCATACATTTTACTCGCACATATCAGCATGAGCAATTGTCAAGGTCAAAACAAAACAAGATAAAAACAGTAACAAATTGTTGAATCAGCCTTCATATAGATCAGTGGTTCTTAACCTAGGGGTAATTACCCCCGTGGGGGTAAAACTGGTATTTTACGGGGGTAATAAGCTAACCTAATATAACAATACAACAAACGTACACGTTTTAATTTTTATTACCATTGGGAGGAGGGGTAAAATCAGGTTCCCTAGTTAGTCATAGGGGTGACCGGACTGAAAAGGTTAAGAACCACTGATATAGATTATTCGCCAAAATGTATTCAATTACAACTATTAAGATAACATTAGATGCAACGCAAGTAGAACATCCAACATATGATCCATCATATCAAATAAAATTATACCTTAAGAATACAGAAATAGGGTCTATTGTGCCTTCTCGTTCACAACGAAGCTTTATGCACTAGATTAGGGATGTTACGTAAGGAGTATTTACGACATCCGCATATGAGGATGTTGATTTAACTTTATTCTAGAAACAACTTTTTATACAATTAATAAATGACAATCTTACTGTGAAATTCTTACGAGTAAATTTGACATAAGGTCAATGTGGCTTTAATTCCGTCATAGGGTCTATTCCGTCCACGAGCGTATATTTATTTGATTTTCAATCGTTAGGAAAAAAACATTTGCTTTTGATTGCTGAAACTAAAAGCAATCGCTGCTTTGTTGACGAAATTATCAATGTTGTTCGTTGATCGAGAAGATCGCTAGAAGACGGAATATCCCCTATGATGGAATTAGCCAGATTGACCTTAACTATTCAATGTTTTTACAGAATAATACTAATAATGTCGACGTCAGTCAATTGCTCAATGACAATAAAATTAGCTTAAATTTTAGGAGCTCTTTCCCATTGACTCCAGTGTTTGCTGGTATGGTTTTCTGCAGGATCCCGTTTGTAGTACACGTGCTAATAATATAGTAACATTCACACTAACATTCTGTTTGCGGGATACTGCACATATAGGTACTACTAAAACGGGATCCTGGAGAAAACCGTACCCGCAATAAACTAGATGTCAGTGGGCAAGAGGTCTAGGATGTTGTATTTGTTATGTTATGACTATTTCAAAGTGTTTGTTCCTAGGCCTAATTGAATAGAGAATATCTTTAATCTTAACGTAAATTTTCACTTTTCACTTTTACATTTTTAATAATGGAGTTTAGTGCTTATTTGCATTGACGTTATATACTTAATGAAAACGATTAAAAGCATCATGATATATTGAACAATACCGCTACTTACTCGTATGTGCAATTCAAATATCTTGTAGATAGTTATCTTATAAATAAATAAATTATTATCTAGGATAATATACATAATTGTGAATATTCGTAGTTTACAAGATGAGTACATAATAAAATATAATATTATAATTATACGTATTATTTGTATTACTTAGCATATCATATTATTACTAGTCAGTGTGGTATTCCATCTGTCCAATTTCTTTGTCCAATGTGTCTTGCGTCTCACATTTTGCTCAGTGAGATAGTGAGATGCACACACATTGGACCATCTTGGTCCAAATTGGACCAAGATATTAGTGAGTTACAACCGAATTGAGAACTCCTTTGGAAATTTGGACGCTGTTAACAATGCCTATTATAATGGTTACCTATGAGTAAGCAGTGGCGTAGCTTGAACTAATCTAGCCGAGGGCGAAGTCGCATCTGCGAGGCCCTTTTCTTTCGCTGTGCCCGAAGGGGCCTCGCGCGACGCCTCTCGTTGGGAGCGAGGCCGTTGGCGACGGCCTAGCTTCGCCACTGACGCCACTGTGAGTAAGGAACAATATTCTACAGTTTTAAGTGCAGATGCGAATACCAACATCATCCCAGCACTAGATTGCCCAACCGGCGTAATTTGTATAATGCTGCCCGAATGTTTACGACTTGGCATCGGCCTCGTCATTACTCGCTGTAACAGTATAATTTCAATATGCATCCAATAACTCTGCGCCTAATGGAGGAATGCTCTAAGAACATGTACCATTAAAGTTACTGATGTTTCGTGGACTTTATCGCAAAGAAATAAGGTCGGATATTTGGCAGCTAATAAAATAGGGACAAACTGAGCCCACGTACGGAATGCATTATGAAATCTGAACCCTAAAAGTATACGTTATACGCAACGCATGACAAGTGTGTTTCCAAGCATACCAATTTCAGGGTTCAGATTATCAATGCGTTATGATAATATGAACCCTGCGTAATGGTAACATTCCATTTCTAACCGCAGTTGCACTACCGGTACTGAACGCGTCGCTGTCATTGTCAATTTCCATAGTAAAATGAACAGTAATGCAGCTGTCGTTGGAAATGGACTGTCACCTTAAGTACGCTCAGAGTAAAGGCAGGCAACCAATCCCAGCCTTTATTCAGCGCGTAAAATGGAGCAATTAGTGGTGTGGGTAGACCACAATTAAAGTCGTCACGTCAGTTACTCCGTTTTATTGAAGACCTTCTGTTTCAAACATGACTGTCGACATTAGCTCTAAAGTAGGGATCGTTTCTCGTCAACTTGCATAAAATGCATAATTTTGTGTACGTTCAGCACCTTAAGACATGACAAGACAACTTATGACAATTGTCACAAGCTTTCAAAGAATTTTCGGTAATTCTTGACAGCAAATGAGTTTTATGTCGGAATTTCGTGACAATTGTCGTATTTCTTAATTGTGACAATTGTTATTAGCTTCGCAAAATAAGTACTTATTAGCTGGCAATATAGTGGAGTTTTTTTTAATTAACATGTTGGTGGCAAACAACCACACCGCCCGTCTGGTGGTAAGTGGTTACCGTAGCCTGTGGAGGCCTGTGGCGTCAGTAACAGTGATGTCGACAATCGTCGGACCTGTCACGTTGGTGAAATAGGGGCCTGGTTGAAATTGACGTTTATCATAATAATTATCATAATAATGATGAGGAATTGAGGACGGATGGAGGATGGGGTAGTGACCATCCACCAACCCGCTGGGTGGACACTGTAAAGGATATTAGGAATCTACACAGGCGCCTATTATTAGGAAGGCGGAAAATCGTGCAGAATGGAGAGCCTTGGTGCATAGTTAAAATAACGACCTCATGTGCGACCACAGACCCTCCGTCATGAGGAATCGAGGAAGAAGAAGATCATAATAATTGATTGGATCTTGTCGGTGGTGTATACGCCAGTTTTCGCAGTAAGTTTCCGTTAAGTAACGTATACATACATACATACATCACTGGCTCAGTGACCCAAAAAAGATCTTGGCCTCTGACACAAGACAGCGCCACTCTGCCCTATTCTGCGCCACTTCGTGCCAGTTGGGTATTCCGAGGGCGGACAGGTCTTTTTGGGCTTCGTCACTCCAGCGGTATCTGGGACGCCCAGACGGACGTTTTCCGCCCGGTTCCGGCGGTTTTTTTAAATAACGTATATGTTTACTATTTCTATTAGTATTTAATGTTTTACTGAACTGCATTTACTTAATTAGGTAATAGAATCTTCAAAGCACTGCCTTCACCAGGAAATATTGGTCGTAAATCACATGAGCATCTAATTTAGCAGCTACGATAGCATTGTGATGACGTGAAATGTATTGCTTACGCTGCAGGCTGCATTTCTGGTTACGCTTAGCTTAGCTGACGTACAGCGATTTCGTACAAATTGTCTAAATGCCATAAAGAAGATGGCTTAAGACGACAACCAAGCTGAAAATTTGTCACAAAGTTTAGAAGAAAATTGTAATAAATTAAAAATGTAGGAATTCCAGTCGTGTGTGAATGTACCTATGAAAAATTGCAATAAATGAGAAATGCAGGAATTACAGTCGTAAATATGAATGTACCTAAATAATCATGAGTCATTTATGTTAGAATAAAATAAAGAACTGATGAGTGAGGGCATTTTAAACTGAAAAAGTTATTTAAATACAAAAATAACTTTATTTCTACGCGACAAACGCGTCTTCTAAGTCGTCGTCTAAGTAATTTCAAAGTAATTTTCGAACTTGCATGACTAAAGGTTTCATTTTCAATTCAATTATCAAAGCTCAATAGGAATTTGATTCTAAATTCTTGTTCTATAGAGATCGAAATTGCATAAACTCCTCCTGACACTGTCTCTGTCAGATCTGGTCGTTTTGGAGATCAGTGGTGTGATGTTAACAAAACATAATGGCTCCTCTACACGATGGGCCAACGCCGGCCATTCTAAGGGACGCATTTATGCGTTAGAGGGAGCAAGTGATATTGCTATCTCATTCTACCGCATGGCTGCGTCCCTTGGAGTGGCCGGCGTCGGCCCATCGTGTAGAGGAGCCATAACATTACATCCTTCCAACCAAAGACGTAATTTTCCGCTATACGCTTATGGTTCCGCCCCTGCTTTGCACGCGGCCTCAGACCGTACATTCACGGCGCGCTTTTCGTTTGTTACGACACTGGCAAATTGCATACAAGACAGTGGAGTGCATCCATTGTGAGGATCCAACTTTCCCGGTTGCATTTTGAATGGAACGGTTAAACTTAGTCAATTTCATACAAGTTCTACGCTAATAAGCTTTAGGCATTCTTAATGGTGGAGGGTTTTCCAAGGTCGAACAGGCTTTTATAATGTTTGTTTTGTAACAATCTGTACAATAAAATTTTGATAATTCCGTGACCGAAAAACTGGACAAGTGCGAGTAGGACTCGCCACCGAGGGTTTAGTATTTGTTGTTATAACGGCAACAGAAATAAATTATGTGTGAAAATGTCAACCATCTAGCTATGAGATACAGCCTGCGGACAGACAGACAAACAGATAGACAGACGGACAATGGAGTCATAGTAATAGCTTCCCGTTTTTACCGTTTGGGTACGGAACCCTGAAAAGGAGCGCACTAGAACCTATAAAGAAATAACGCTGTAAGACCTAAAAAAGGTTTAGTACAACTTCTGAAGGATTGAATCGAACGGAGACCTCTAAAGCGTAAAAGCGTATTAAATGAGAAAAACGTGATCGTATTAGAACAAGATCTAGTCTTGGTCTAGATTCCACAGAGTTATTAATACCTATATATGAAATTCGTCATCAAATCAAAGAAGAATGTGTCAACCCCCTTTCCCCTTCTTTCATAAAACTTAGTTAAATACTGATCAATTTATCTCTTTCTGACAAACACAAAATGATAACGGATAAGGACAAACGATTATTAACGGCTTGTAAGTTTTCTGTTGTTTATTGTTAAACAGCAATTTTCGTAAATTCGTTTTACAGTTTCATAACTCAGAACCTCAGAAAGTCAGCAAAACGAAAAACCGGGCAAGTGCGAGTCGGACTCGCGCACGAAGGGTTCCGTACCATAATGCAAAAAAAAAACAAAAAAAAGCAAAAAAAAAGCGGTCACCCATCCAAGTACTGACCACTCCCGACGTTGCTTAACTTTGGTCAAAAATCACGTTTGTTGTATGGGAGCCCCATTTAAATCTTTATTTTATTCTGTTTTTAGTATTTGTTGTTATAGCGGCAACAGAAATACATCATCTGTGAAAATTTCAACTGTCTAACTATCACGGTTCGTGAGATACAGCCTGGTGACAGACGGACGGACGGACGGACGGACGGACAGCGAAGTCTTAGTAATAGGGTCCCGTTTTACCCTTTGGGTACGGAACCCTAAAAAATGCGACGTATGAGGAAATTAAAAGACTGGCACAAGAAAGAAATGATTGGCGATTACTCCACCGTCAAGAGCAAAGTTCTTAAGTTATAATGATGATGATGAACTCAGAACCTATTATCGACCGAATCTGCGCACTATTTCGAACAGCTTAACGCCATTATAGTCTCCATTAATTCCACACCTCGGGTATTAGTTATAGCGCAACGTCCACTCTAAGAGGATTACTCGTCTCTGTAAATACAAGCTTCCCAGCCAACCTCCTTGCTCTTGTTGCTAAGATTTCCTGGCGGATTTCACCGCTTTTTTATCTGTTTCTACGATGTTCTTTCATCAGTTTTAAGTTTGCGATTGGAGCTGTGAGCGTTCGGGATTTGCTTTCAATGCTGAAGTGTTTCTCCGTTTTTATGTTGGATGGATGTTATTACTTAGTAACTGTAAGGTTTTCACAAGGTGTGCTGGAAAGCTTGGATTTTGCTTTAGACTCTTCGGATTGTAATCAATTGCTGAAATTGAACGGGTAAATTAAATAGTAAACGGAAAAACTAAATTAACATAATAGTTTGCCGTTATTGTACAGATAGGGAAATGGACATGGAAGAAGACAGAATGGAATATGGATACCATCGTCAGCTTTTGGTATAATGTTGAAGATATAAAATATGTTCTCAATAATATCCAGTTTTGATTCTCAAAACTGACCGTTTTAAGACGTGACGTGATTAAATGACTAGTTAGTCATGGTCACCATACATCATCATAATTATTCAAATAAATATCTAAAATTGTATTTAAAGTAAATAAGAAATATATAAAATACATATTACGTTAGAAGCAATAGTCCAGTCTAAAATACTTCAGTTTATAAATCGCCTGGTGATTTACAACAGCGATCATACAAATAGTAACATTGTAAACCTACAAGTTGTTCTCGATAACACAAAATGTAATCACGCTCGTAAAAAGCCGAAATAAGCCCGCCAACAATGAACCGGGCCGACTGACGTTCGAATCAACAAAGCCCGATTTTAGCTCTTTGATCGATTGCCAAACGCAGTCCGCTTGCTTGTCAGTTATGGGCCCAGTGACACGGCTCGGGTACTGAAACTGAATGTAAACTATTGTTCCGGCGACGTAAAATACAGTGGGACCTCGATAAGGCGAAATCTTCGTTAACACGAAATAACACGCCAATTGGGGCATTCCACGAGACTGTCGCTTACATAACGCTTTTGCCTTGTATGGCAGCTACCTCAATAAAATACGTGAATCTCGAGAATATACTGCCAATTTGTTAGCCAAGTCATGAAATATTACCTGACCCAATATCGCTTACTCAGCATTTCCAGAAGTATTAGAAGAATTGCGTTATGTAAGCGACAGTCTCGTGGAATGCCCCCATTCCCTTCCCTACAAAACCTATGTAACTCGAAATGTACCCACTAAGACGAAGTTCCCTTTGCGGTTAACCAGTACAATTTTTACCTTTCTAACTTGAAAAATGAAATATCACTTCTACGAGTCGAAAAAATAGACGTATTGTTTTATTACATCAATAACTCGAAGCTATTAACTAACGTATGTAACTGGAATAAAACTGTACTTTACGTGTTTGTATAATTACCTCATTAATACGATTTTTTAAGTGTTATACCTCTGTCCCTCGAAACCTCTTTAAGACGAACAAAGAAAATATAGGGACCTCTCTGTCGATGCCTTCTTTAAGACGAAAATTAAATCTCTATAACACGAACATTTTGGCATTTTCCTTGAAGTTCGTGCTATCGAGGTTCCACTGTACATAGCAACAGAATTCGATGACGTATTTTGAGTTTGGAGTTACAAACGCGCCTGAAAGAAAATTTTCGAGTATCCTAACAAATATCTGTACCTATCTATAATCCTTTGCATTCTACGGAGAATTTGAAAATGATTTATAAAAAATAAATGCAGCTCGGATAGTGATGTAAACTTTTGTTCCGGCGACGCCGTAAATTACTTAGCAACGGAATTTGATGGGCTATTTTGAGAGTGAGGTTCACGCGATTGATAGAATAGTGTTTTACGAGTATCCGAACAACTGTCTGTATCCATAATCCGTTGAATCCTACTTCGACTTTGTTTTTAGCGTCCCGTACCCAAAGATTGAATTGATTGACAACAGGGCCCTATTACTATAGTCCGTTTTTTTAGCACTAGATAAAACTTCGCATTAGTAAGCTTGTGGTTCCAAATCTGGCACTTTTAGCGGTAATAATTTGAAGTAAATTATATGTACTTATTAACCATGCTACATTAGATAATTCAATAATTATTAACAATTTAAAGAGCCTGATAAAAACTGCACGCTTGCTTCTGTAGAGTTCTTTCTAATGCTAAAAAAAATGAACTAGGTATAAGACTCCGCTGTCCGTCTGTTCGTCCGTCTGACTGACACCAGGCTGTAACTCATGAACCGTGATAGCTAGACATTTAAAGTTTTCACAGATGATGTATTTCTGTTGCCGCTATAACAACAAATACTAAAAACAAAATAAAATAAATATTTGAGTGGGGCTCCCATACAGCAAACGTGATTTTGTTGCCGTTTTTTGCGTAATGGTACCCTTCGTGCACTTGGCCTGTTTTTTATGTGTGCGTGTCACGCATAAACACGACACGACGATAACGGCGTGTTATGAAATCACAATTTTGTTTTAGCGACCCCACCTATGCCTATCTATCAACTCTGTGGCGTTCAATGCATGTTTATGATGTTATTTTGCGGGAATAGATCGCGTTGATAAGGTTTTCGCCAGGCGACCGAAAACTTGAAAACAGAAATACTTTGCAACATGAGTTTCGTGCAACATATTTATTATCTATTTGAAGTTTTAAAGGAAAACAAAAGTTTGATATTTGTTTTAAATTAGAAAAATAATTGACAAAACTTTAAATTTAAGTACTCTTAGGACGTATTTCTGTTTATAAAAACGTATTTCTGTAAAATTATGTATTGCACTTTCCATGATGGACTGAAATGTCATATAATCTTCCCTGGACTACTTTTCCCTTCAGTTTGTTGTTCGGCTATCCCTTGTAAACAGCCTTACAAAAGCCTTATACTTCGGGAAAGAGAAAGTTTCCAAGTTGCAGAGCAATCAAAACTTGGAAAATTTCTTTGCGTAATTAAAAATTCCGCGTCGTCGTTCACATAAAAATATTAACTCGTTACTGAAGGATATAAAGTGGAGTTGGGTTATTTTAACCCAATTTACGAAGGGTAAGGTTATTCGACCTATTTTCGGCTAACTTTACTTACAGCTTTAAAGGCTGGTGCGTTTGTGCCGTTAGATTCTGATGAATAAGACCATAGTAACAGAATAACGTCAGTGGCAAACGCCACATTGTAGGCTAGCATGCACTGGGCCCAGTACAGAGTGGCTTGGAAAACACTGGTGAAGTGTCCACATTCGTCACGTCCCTCAGCCATGAGGTTACGACAAGGAAGACCAGAGTATATTTTGGAGGTGAAATCATTTAGGTTGTAAACAAACAGAAGTAATTTTTGCAATGAACATAAAAAGTTAAAAACTCCAAGAATCTATCCATTAAAGAAGTAAGAATAATCCTTGTATTTCACCATTATTGCTCTGAACCATAAGCAATCATAACAAAATGTTATCCTAACGTACTGGCGTCTGATGTGTTTCTGGTGACTGACAGCCAATTTTTACAGTGAATGTGCGGCCACAATTGACGAGTCATCATTTCCGCGTATTGCAGCGAATGGTCTGGCTTTTAGCGCGATTTTGTGTGAACTCTGCCCCTACATACCTATCGGCTGCGTCTATCGTTACAATAGTTGGCTCAGAGTGATTTTATGCCCCAAAATTCAGATTATATCATCATCAGAGATTATATTATCAGAACGAGAGATTATAGCATCATCCAGAACTAGAACTGTGCTGTTTTCGAGAACGTTTTAAATGGGAAAGTTTTGCATGAACTCTGCCCCTATCTATCTGCCTGCTGCGTCTGTGTTTAGGACGAATGGTTTTCCGTGAATTTATATCCCACGATGATACTACTGTATATCATTATCTAGAACAGCTAGCCCAGTCAATTTTCCCCAATGGTTAAAGTGATTTTGGCACAGTCTGTCGCCGTTGACAATTCAGCTGTAACTACTAACGACGCGTCGGCGTCGGCGCGACACGCCATGTATCACGCTAACAATGACGCGCGAGCGAAATAGAATGCACTAGACCTACAAAACGACTCGCAAAACGTTTAGATATTTCGGGCTTCGTTTGAAATATTCTTACGGAGTTATTCATTAAACGTTTGTTAAATCTAGTAAACGTTCGACGTTATTTCCGTTAAAAATCGTTGGTTCGTTATTTTGTCATTTCTGTATTTTAGAAAGAGACAAAATGTAACAGAGGTTTGTAAGTTTTATGAATAAGGGCTCGTGAGAGAGAAGAGAGGACGTGTAAATGTAAAAGTTAAGGAGTTTTCATTCACTTTTTTCGCGTATTTATGACATCTATTGAAGTTTAAAATCTATATTATTTTATAATTACAAAGTTATTCCACAGCTTGAAAATCAATCGTGCTCTGTAAGTATGGTAAGACTTCAGCTTTCCCTTTGTTTTTCTTTATAAATAAACTCATTTATTGTATTCGCTCTTCTTACGCATCAAATTGTATTGCTGAACTATCAATCGGTAGAAGCTCGTACTCTATATGCATTATGTCCATTAGTAGATATATAAATATCATAAATGAATGAGTACCTACGTCATCTCAACCGTATTTATATTTATTCAAGACTCGTTTAATCCAACATATCCAACTAAAAACTGCTCAAGACAGGTCATCTCGAAACAAATCTAAACTCCAGACAAGAGCAAATCAAGTCTCCAGACTCTAATCGACTAGACTCCTGAAAACTTCCCTTAGTTAAATCTTTTGGGCCAAGTTTAACCGGGGAGCATTATTTGTCCAAGTTTCCACAGTGTTGGCAGACGTAAACAGTTCAGTTGTTTTCACGGAAGATGTTTGCTGGAGTAAAATATTGAGCTCGAGAAAATATTGAACTTAGCTGATGTGAATAGATTTTCCGTGGTAGATAAAAGATTTTATGGCTGTTTATTTAAGTCCGAACAGATAAGAGTAGGGCAGATAGGAAAACGTGAAGTCTAAATAAATAAACGTAAACGTCTTTGGACACCAGGGGGTGTAGCTAAGGTGACAATTGGAAATCGTCAAATTAAATAATGAAAGAAATTTGATAAATTTTTAACCCTTTAATTCTAGATAAATAGACTATTGCATTACCAATACATGCTTTTTCGTTTATTTACTACTTCTCGTTATAAAACAACGTACAACAAGGAGAACTTAATAGCAGAAGGCACACATGTAATCGATTACTAAAACGACTTTTCAAATCACGTTCAGAACTCGCTAGTAAAGTATCAAATCGGTCAAATACGATTTTAACACCGAAACCCCGGCAATGTAAACTTGAAAGAATGCCGAGAAAAAGTTAGGCTTCTGAAAGTTAAATGGGAAAGTTAGGGAAATTGACAGCCTCGACAAGGCCCGCCGGTTCGGCTCGATGACGGTCGTCAAATTGCCCTCTACTACAATCTGTGGGGTCTGTGGTCGGCTCTTTATCATTGGTCACCATGCCTGTCACGTTTTGACAAATAGGTGCGAAAGTGACGTATGGCATGACAAGCGACCAAGATAGCGCTTCTGATGTGTACCTGTTAGACCAGGGGTCGGCAAACTTTTCACAAGAGCCAACTGCAGTATTAGAAATCACTAGTTTTAGTTTAGTTGCCGACACCTGTACTAGAGAATTAGTTTGTTAACAAATGTCAACATGTTTAATAACATTATCTGGTTAAGATAAAATGTTAGTTGCCCGGTACTACTTTTGTTATAGCATTTTATCGACAGTGGTCTAAGTGGTACACGGTTACTAATTAAGTTCTTGACCTATTCTATTTCGTAAACACAGCTAATGACACAACGGTATTTTCAACTTATTCATATACACACAATAAGGGCCAAAGTTCGACACATTCACTCCACCGGTTCGTTTTAACTACATTTGTACACAGAATGCACAAAAACATCAATGAAACTATGAAGACGTAGCGTTAAAATTCGAAAAACAGAGATGCATAGACAATTTTTATTCATTTTTTATCACAATATAGCGATCTCTTTCAGACAACCTTCAGATAGCGGAGATATTAAAAAAACAACAAAATCGTTTAACAAAAGCCGACAAAATTCAGTTTGCTACCTAATTTACTGGACCAACTCCGCCAACAGCAACAATCGACGCAAAAACCTATCAAAACTTGAGAAAATTCAATAACGGCACTTTGAAACTTTGTTAAAGGAAGGAGGAATATTCTTATGAAAAAATCCCAATTTGTGTCGCCGGTGAAATAAAAAACAAAGTGAATAAAAAATAATAATAAAAGAAGCGAAGGTAGGACCCGGTTTGCTTGTGCCACAGACATATATAAGACATTTACAATATCCATACTAATGTGAACTGTTATTTGTGTCAATTATGAACTGTATCGCATCTGTAACAACGCTAAACGACCGAATGACAGTCACACTATTACAGCGACGTTCAATCCGAACCGGTCCGAACTTAGAAATTGATAACAATTTGATGTCACAATATTGGTGCTAGCGGGTCGGGGTCGGGACGACTCTATCGCATTGTAGATTTTTTTTCATTTGACCGAACGTGTTTTATTCATAAATGTTAAATAATTTATTTGCTTATATAGATGTTCACGTTTGTTAAGAAATCAACTTTTTTTTTACTTTTGAAAAAGACATTGTGAAAAATTCATTAGGTAGATTTGTGACCCATTTGAATATCAGACGGTGAAATCAGAAGTAATTCTTCCACTTGATTAATTGACACATACGATGTCTATTAAGTCATATGTCTGTAAGCAGTACTTCAGCGCGACCACGGATATTATTTAACAATTGTTAGTTTCTTTTCTCATTTTCTCTTAAGTTATTTTCTCGAAGACAATGCCATCGCTTTGCTGTTTTCTCGACCTGTTTTGTGATGGATAATGCATAAATGTGACCGACTTTTACGATAGTTTGCGTCGTATTGCCCATGCTGTTAACTGACAGTTCGTAAACCTTATTACAAAAGGCATAAGGTCCATGATAGTTAAGAGTGTTGCTATTGGTAGTGACCCTGCCTATGAAGCCGATGGTCCCGGGTTCGAATCCTGGTAAGGGCATTTATTTAATAATCAAACGAACTTACCTGTGAAGTTTGATTACAATTATACGAGTATCCAAATCCAAGACAACAAATATAATTTACAAGCAGCAGTACATGGAATCATGCCGTCCTTGTCACACATTTTAGAGATATAATATTTAAAAAACAATTTCGCGCTGTTCCCCTACCTCACTACGCCATCTTCCCTCGCCTTCCCACTCTAACCCCGCTGCTCAGATACCCGTCATTATTTCAGAGTGGATCTTTTTTGTGTTATGAACAGAGACTATTTTATTTTAATTTTCGGGGTTGGGGGGCGGGAATTTGTTGTCTTGGATTTGGATACTCGTATAATTGTAATCAAACTTCACAGGTAAGTTCGTTTGATTATTAATTATACTTCCTATCCAAATCCAAGACAACAAATATAATTTACAAGCAGATGTTCAGAGCCTTGTATCTAAATACAGGTGCGAAAATAAAATGAAATATCGATATGAAATCAGTAAGTTACGTATACCGTTACTGATATGACTGATTTCAGCTGAAGAGATTTACCTGCAAATGTAATTTTATATAAGTATAGCATTGTATATTATAATGATAAAAGCGTCATTGATTAACGGGTAAAATTAGGTACCTTTTATATTTCTTTTTGGTGAAAGAAAAAAATAATCATAAATAAATTAAACTTTCTTAGTTTTTATTGTAATACTATAACTATAACTTTAAAAAACAACTTCTTAAAATTATGGTTATAACTGTTGTATAATGTAATTTTGCCTTTGCTTATGTAGACAATTGAAAGGTGTGTTCAATCTTTAGTTATAGCTCTGAACCAATTTTTATAGCACTTTATACCCATTATATTATTCGAATTTCAATTTAAATTTAACTAAAATATACATTGTTTTAATTTTCAAGATTATAATTACTACAACGGTTTAGGTTGTTTTCTGCCAGACACTATACATAATAAATAAGCTGTTTGTTATCATTTAGATTTTACCTACCACTCACTGGATGTAATTATTTTTTGCGTTATGATTAATCTATGAATGTATGTCTTTTTAAGTATTGACAAGTAGAATAAAAAATAACTTTATGACAGTTTGCAATGAAGATCCAATACAACAATAAATACCCTCTTCTATACAAAGCCTGTGGGTAAAGGAGATTTTTCTTCATTGTAAGGTTGTCATAGAAATCAAGTTTCTATATACATTTAGACTAAGTCCGGACAATAACTAGTAGAAAAGCCTGTAGGTGCTGTTTTGAAACTTATAATTTTTCAAATTTTCAATTATAATTCAGCTTCAAATTATAGATTTATATAGTTGGTCAAACCAATTTGTCAGTCAGTAACAGGAAAACTATACTCATCCTTTCCTTTTGGATGCTAGTACTGGTGTAAGACAAAGATAGTACGATTCTCTCTGTCTTTGATTGAAATGAGACAGTCACATTCTCAAACGATATGTAAATAGCTAAATAATGTATATAGATAGACTACCTTTATTAATAAATAACTCGTCTTTCTTTACGTATCTGACCGATGACGACTACACGTGATACAAGTGGCAAGTAAACTTTGGTAGATTGTAGTGTAGGTAGTTAGGTCTTAAATTATGATATATTTGTGTATAAGGCATTTACTTGAAATTTATCATTCAAGGAGTAACTTATAGTAACATTTTTAAAAAATAACAATTATACTGTGCAGCGTGCACAGTATTCTTGTGATACACAATCGACAATAATTATTTAAGCTTTCTCGTGTTACGTAGCATTCAATAGGGTATTACATAGGTACTATAAGTATTTAAATAAATTATTTTACACCATGCATAAAATACACAGATTAGAGTTATTTTTAAACACAAGTTCTATTTTATAAATTGGATAGAAATATAACAATACACTCTTTTTGTTTGGGCAGTCGTGTAAAAAGTAGGTGAGTTGACAGTGACGTCACGATCTAATGTTTCATATAAATTCCATGTTAGCAAATCGTTTTGACAGTTCTAAAAAGGTAACTGATTAGTAGTAGTAGTAGTAGTAGTAGGAAAATACCCTATTATAACTGTACAGCAATATAATATGACAACCTAGAGCATTTAAATTAATGACAATATTTAATTTTATTATTGTTGATGGATATCAATCTTTTATTGCGATTGTCAATCTAGCTGTTTAGCGATGGCGACTCATGTAACAAGTTACAGCATTTAACTCTGGTTGCATTGTTGTGCAATTGTGCATATTGGTTTTCAGCTAAGGATTCCAGCGTTGATTTCGCGTCGTGGGATATATGCATCAACCACGGTGCAGCCCTTGTTAGTTGCGGCGACGGTCCCCTGAAGTTTAGAGCTGAGATAACCAGTAAGCAAATCGTACTGGATTTGTTACGAGTAGGTAAATCGGGCGCGTTGAGATGCTATATATTTGACTGCAGGTCAAAGATGCTGTTTGAAGCTATTTGGAACACATAACTTCATTATATGTATGTATAATAATGTGAATGTAAAACCGGTTAAAGGGTTATATCTCTTTCCATATATTGTTTACTCGTCATACAGCACTGTTGGTGTACTTAACAGGATTTTAGGCTGCATTAACACCAGTTAAATTGCTTCAACGTAACTAAAATCTCCTTTGTATTTCACATACGTAAAGTCACATCATCACTATTAAAGTGGAGGCAACATAAAGGTCTGGATGCAGACTATGACAAGTACATTACATTGGCATCAACACTGTTACAGTGGAGCACGGTTATATATCTTTGACTCATTTTATAACGATCAAAGCGTCTGCAGAACAAACATACCGAAGAGCGTAAAGACCGAAGAACGAAGTGACTGAAGAACGAAGTGATCGAAGAGCGAAGCGACTGAAGAGCGTATCATCAGAAGAGCGAAGCGACCGAAGAGCGTAGTATCCGAAGAGCGAAGCGACCGAAGAGCGTAGCATCCGAAGAGCGGAGAGACCGAAGAGCGTAGCATCCGAAGAGCGAAGCGGCCGAAGAGCAAAGCGACCGATAAACCAAATGACCGAAGCAATCGAAGAGCGAGTCAGCCATTATTATGTAGTTTTTGATATTATGCAATTATCATCATAAATCTTCAACACAGTAAATGTGGAGAAAGGATAGCCTCTTTACTATTAATGAGGAGCAAATTCAACCTCGACGCTGTGAAAGCGGAGCTCTCGACACAATTACTGTGGAGTAAAAATAGCCTCATCACTATTAAAGTGGGGCAAACTTACCCTCAACGCTGTTAAAGCGGAGTTCTCGACACAATTAATGTGGAGTAAAGATAGCCTCGTCACTATTAAAGTGGGGCAAATTTAGCCTCAACGCTGTTAAAGCGGAGCCCTCGACACAATTGATGTGGAGTAATGATGGCCTCTTCACTATTAAAGTGGGGCAAATTTACCCTCAACGCTGTTAAAGCGGAGTTCTCGACACAATTAATGTGGAGTTAAGATAGCCTCTTCACTATTAAAGTGGGGCAAATATAACCTCAACGCTGTGAAGGCGGAGCCCTCGACACAATGAATGTGGAAAATTTTGCCTCGACTTCTCGTTTGTAACTAAATATTTATCCTATATGAATTTTAATTTATATGTGTTATTTAATGTGCAATATCATAAACTCTCCTTTTGTCATTGACTTTTATTTGGTAACACGGTTTATACCGAGTACTTACCTACCTGTTTGATGATCATCTCGTTGCATAGTATACCTAAGTTTCTAAGTACTCACTCTACGTAAACTACCAAATTCTGAATCCCAGTTGTCATTAGGAGGTTTACTTATATTTCCGATACGATTTACGCATCAGTTTACGATCCTCGACGCTATTGTACTAGCGGAGTATTATTATTTGACGTAGTCCATAATATTACACAAATCAAGTCCCAATACTTTGACCATGATTTATTTCATTCGAAAATTACATTGAGTTGATAATATGCGAGTGTATAAAAAGAAATTGATGTTAGCACATTCATGAGGTTTACTTACTCGTACAAAGATATACTGTTCACACTTGGTACGCCTCCGTTATACAGTACTGTTGTAGAAAGTAACTGGCTATGTGATGTTAAGCATATAGCATTGATACTTAATAGTGTCAATCAGTAATGTCTATTTATCACAAAGCAGGAGATCTGATGTGCAAAAGGAGGCGACCACACCGACTGGACCCAAGATTCGACGATACTGCGATGTGCGATTAAAACCAGTACCTAATCCGTTTTAATCCTTACGATACATTCACTATGTCGGTATCGGAGCACGCATAGCGCGTGCTCGTCGTATACATCGGTCACTGGCAACAGTCGGTCAAACTATTCTTCAAGTATCTTGTAGATCGTGTATTTAATGAAATTTTTTATGTACCTACATATAAAATGTAGGTATCTGTATACCTACAGGTATGAGGATACTTAAAACTTATTGGTTAAGTAAAGAATAAGTCTATTTGCACAAAGACACATTTGCTACCGTGCATAGGCACTTAAATATTACCAATCGGCAAGGATTAATATTGTTACCTATCTTTTTTATTACACAGTAGGGTAGATCTATAATTTTTATTCAATTCGGATATAGTTTGTATACCTAGTACCTACTAGTATACAGTATAGAAAATCTGTAGGCGAAAGCATGAAATATAATATAATAATATGGTGTTCGCATTCGTAAACAATTTACTGAGCGAACATTGCATAGTATGAATGTAACATATTTTATTCAAAACATGAAATGTTAGTAATATGGTACATATTACTATAATCTTTGGATTTTGTATTAGTCATATAACTGGGTTAAAGATCATTTTGTGATTTATCTATTTATAGCTCCGTACTTACTCGTATTTCATCCGTAATTATTTTATTCTAAAAAGGAGGTAGTTGTAACAAGTGATTTCGTACGGAAGCAAAGATTACTTACTTAGTTGATTTATTACGTAATGACTTTATAACGCTAAATGAAAATACGATTTCAAATACCCAAGATTACTAGCCATGTAAAGCATTGCAAACGAGACTAGACTTGCCGTGCCGAAAAACCATTCATTTGTTGCTCGGCCACGGCGGCCGGCGGTACAAGTAATGTTTTGATTCTATAATTATCATTCAGCGCTTAATAGACATATTAAAATTACTCACCCTAACTTCATCAATCGACACACACACAGACATTTTTAGAGGAACACTATTTTGGCGAAAATACGTGTGATTCGGACTAACACAAAAACATGTAATGACGGGTATCTGAGCAGCGGGGTTAGAGTGGGAAGGCGAGGGAAGATGGCGTAGTGAGGTAGGGGAACAGCGCGAAATTGTTTTTTAAATATTATATCTCTAAAATGTGTGACAAGGACGGCATGATTCCATGTACTGCTGCTTGTAAATTATATTTGTTGTCTTGGATTTGGATAGGAAGTATAATTGTATGATGATACAAATATTTGTTCCTGAGTCATGGTTGTTTTCTATGTATTTAAGTATTTATATATTACATATATCGTTGTCTGAGTACCTACAACACAAGCCTTCTTGAGCTTACCGCGGGGCTTAGTCAATTTGTGTAAAAAAAATGTCCTATAATATTTATTTATTATTTATTTTATTTATTTATTTGTACGATGGGAGAGTAAAGAAAAGAAATAATTTCTTACTTTTATAAGTTATAAGTCACAGGTAATTGATAACCTTTTGACCGCTTTCTCCCATCATTAGGAATTACTTGTCAAAGTCGGCTGTTTGTAGAGAATTGCTGGCAGGCAAAGTTCGGCATGGTAGGCAATGCCGGACATTTTATTTCTGTGCAACCTGTTAACTTTATTATTTGTTGAGTCAGTGTTACATATTTTTGCGACCTTCGAAGAGTAACATGTTATTGCAGGTGACTGTACAATCCAAATATTTCAAAAACATAAGCAACACTTCCTTTATACAATTCAAATGTCTAACATAAAACGGTGGCTGTCTATATTTGCTATACTTCCCCACCACTCATAAAATTTATCGAAAACGCATACAATTGTATACCGTATTCACATGCACTAAAGTCCAAATTTAAACTGGTTTTCCAATGGCTCTTACGGTTATTATGCATATAATAAACCTATGATCCCGCTTCCTACAGTTTAGATGAACTATAAAACGAATATAGCCATCAAACATGCATAATCTCGTAATGAAAACACACCAGACGTTCCGAATGACGATTTTATTAGTTATTGCGATAAAATGTCGGAGTAATTTTTGACTTCAAGGGTTATTTTTATTAAAAACACACGGCAAAGACGGGCCATTCTATTTATTTAAAATTGTATATTCAAATTTGGGAATATTTATGTTATATTTCTACTTAGAAACACGACCTCTTTCGACCTAATACGAGAAAAAGTGTCCCAAAATTTTATATTTCTCGATATTTCCATTCCGTTACCGTTAAGATACAAAACTACAAAAACTATGAAAATATTGTCAAGGCGTTATAGTGTGTATTATTTAATATTCAGCGGAATTGAATAACGGAATGGAAATACCGAAAAATGTATAAAAATTATACCCTGACCGCTCGCATATATCTGATGGCTAAGATGCTTGAACTTGAGTCATTTCCACATAGAACGGACCTTAAGCTGGGCACGGAATAAGGTGCTTAAGGTTAGATGGGTTAGGAGAATCATTACGGCGAGCGAAATCCTCATATTGTGTCTCCACTCTCTTGTCTAGAGCAAAATAAACCATGTTTCTCTCACTCTACATGACCTAAACACAGACATTGTGTCTAATGTCTATCGTTATAACTATGTCCGGACACCTGGCAGCTGTTCATTTATGGACATCACCGTGGAAGGTCAGCAACGGTGTTAACAGCCTTAGCCTTATTCCGTGGCCAGCTTTCCGCCTGCCGCTACCGAACCCTAATCGCAGAACCATTTGTTACCACTTTCCCGAAACAATGGAGTCAATCGTCAGTACCTGAAAACAATAAATCATTGTTAATTGTGTTCACTTTGCGTGCGTTTTGTAAACAAGAAGCTTAAAAAGATTATACTGGGAGACATTCAAATGTGACAATATTGAAAAATCGTCAAAAGAGAAAAATATTTTATAATGAAATGAAAACATGTTAATTTCAATTGTATGAGTAGGTACCTACATGGAATAATTTGCATTTTTTTATCGAGAGAAGCGTTCCTGGTAATTCTGCCACTATACACTAAAATAAACTACAATTAATAAAAAAACCTTAATAAATTATTTCCCTGTCATTTACCTCTAGTTTAGTTTTGGTCACAACACCGTTGGGCATACAAGCAAACAAGTGACTTTTATTCCTTGAAATTGGTGATTGTCAGTTCTAAACAAATGATCCCACCTAATTGCATAAGTGTAACAATATTGTTTTGCAGCAACATAATAATAGCCACAGGTACTATACTCTTAAGGGGGGGTAAGGGGAGAACGGTTAGAACATCTCAACCAGCCCAAATGTCAACCTCACCTGCTCGCGTCGGTGGTTCGTATGAATAGCCGACGGCGATGGTGCTCAGCCATCGCGGTGCCCCCTGCTAGATAACAGACGAGGCTCTGGCGACCGAGTAAATGGCGGTATAACCATAACTACACCTGGCCAGGCAACTGGTTGGAAGAGGCTTCAGCAGCCTTGAGGATCAAATACCCTCTAAAATGACTGGTGCAGAAAGCCAGGGGAAACTACTGCAACTACATTCCCATAGAAAGTCGTCATGAAGGTACAACATAAGAAACAAAGGTGGCCATGTGATCCGCTTAGCAACCGGCGCCGCTCTGCGTCCGGGGCAGACGGTGTGAAATGGGCTACCGGCCAGGACGGTGTGGGAAACCAGGCATCGGCTGGAAACCGGACTACTGGAATCACCTCTGCAGTGAAGATAAGAAGTATTCAAAGGATTGGTACCTGGAATGTGCGCGGAATGCTTCAACCAGGCAAGCTTGACATCCTGGAAAAGGAAATTAAGCGATGTGGAATAAGCATCTGTGGGCTAAGTGAAACGCATTGGAAAGGCAATGGACATTTTCACACCGAATCGCACTCCGTTTTCTTTTCTGGAAACGATGACAACAGTAGAAATGGAGTTGCCTTTATCCTGCCTAGGAAAAATAGTAGCTGCGTGATTGGGTATGAAACTGTGAGCGATCGAGTGCTGAGTATTATAGTGTTGAGTCGCTCACTCGCGAGGCACCTCATTTGTACCACTCATTTTGTTAATTTGTCGCAGTACTTCATACCGCAAAAATGTCTTACTTCACTCCTCTATTCATTTTACTCATTTACTCGCGCGCATCACAAACACCTCTTGCCACACAAATCATTCACACACTTCAAATTTCAAAAAACTCTTATCCTTTCAAATTCACTCGCGAACCTCAAATACTCATACACTCTTCACAACTTGCAAAAGAGTGGCACGAGGCGCTAGGTCCTCGCATGCTCGCTGACATTCAAAACTCAAAATGTCTCAAATGAAGAAACGAGTAATGGCCCACACTATCAACTGCCGAACTACAAACCTTATTGCAACGACAAAAGGTCCACCGAGAAATGCGTTGAGTTTGTACCACTCACTGCCTGTTTGAGGTGTACCTCAAAAATTCTTTCAAAATGAAACAATGAATTAGAAATACCCAAAGAGGGAGTGAGACAGACACGCGCCGTACTTCAATATCGCCTCGCGTCACCACGAAAATACGTTAAAAATTAAACTCGAAAGATAACAAGCGTAAGCGCTGCAAGCTTTCATAGATCTTACGCCTTTTTGATCCTGACTTACTTGTCAAAATGGCCGAATGGCGCGAGAAATGTAAGTCATTAGAACGTAGTTCGGCGTGTTGCTTCTCTGTCGCACTTGTAAATTCGTAGGTAAGTGTGACAGGGCGGCAACACGTCGAACGTGGTTCGCGGTAGGTCCTCTGACTGAGCATGTGAGCATTTACGAAGCATGCTTAAAAACAGTAAAGGATTAATACCGACCAAAATATTATTTAAATTATTGATATATAATACGGTCCATAATGTGGTGCTGGTGTATACAAAATGTAATCATTTACATTAGTGTAGTCATTAAATAGTAAGTATAATTTACTTAAGTGTAATAAACATGTACTTTACGTAATGATTTGAACTTGTTATTGTTACTTTTACATTTTGTTACCGTTCTTCGTAAACAACGTCGAAATAAAAACCCTGTTTATCGCGTTTTTTCGTTAACCTCTATTCTACAGCTCGAATATGCAAGAGCGATAGAGAGGCATATATGCCTCTATATCGCTTCCGCACACTATCGTAGAGGCAGATAAAGCAATTTCGATTGTCGTTTTTGCGTTAGGGCCTGCCTGTAATTCAAAAATATAGTGATTATTAATTGGCATGTTTATTTATAGACCTAATTATTCTATTTCTTCACTCAACAATCTCATCATGATAAAAGTAAAACTGAATTCACAGGAAATAGTGCGAAACGAAACGCAAATCATAGGCGGCTGTGAGCTGAGGGCCTACCGGGAACCACGTTCGACGTGTTGCCTCATGTCACACTTACGTACGAATTTACAAGTGCGACAGAGAGGCAATACGTCGAACGGGGTTCGCGGTAGGCCCTCTGACAGCTGACTGAACTGACAGTGACGGAACAAATAACAAAAGTTTGCAACGAGTTCATCGTGATGTTCAGATAATTTAGTTTTGTCTTATAGTGGTAATACTAATATATATACCGAAATATCTAAACAGGGACATTGTTTACACGTTTAAATATACCCGTGGCTCTAACTTGGTGTCTTTTGCATGCAAAAATGTAGTGAAAAATATTGCCGCCTGCGTTACCGGCGGCGCGAATGTTAGTGTGCTTTTATTTACATCACTTTGCTGTTAAATCATCTGAAGTGGTAAGTTAGTTATTTTTATATATAGTGGTATCTAATTAGAAGAAAATATGGAATTTGTTCTCCTTAGTTTGTTAAAAAACAGTCGTACAGTTTTAAGGTTACTATTCTAATTGAAATATATTATTATTAAACTGTAAATAATATCAAGTAGCAAGGATTAAAATTGAACAAACAATAAAAATAATTTACAGCTAAATTAGAACCAGTTTCATAAAAGCATCAAAGTTTCTATGTAGGATGTGGGGGCTAGGTCCTTGGTTTGATTCTTATTTCTTAACTTTATCTGTCTTCTGTTGTTCAAGTTCTTTTCTTCACCTCGAGAATTGCATTCAAATTAAACATTTTTATGTGTAAAGGATGTTAGGAGTATAATTATATTATATGGTTTGGCCCAGGACTGTCTCATACCAAACATAGAGAAATTCATCATATACACCCAAAAGAATAGGATGAGTATAACTTTCCTGGTTCTTACTGACTGACAAGTTGCGTTTGACTATAAAAATAAATCCATTGTATCTAGTTTTTGTTTGCCGATGGAGTTCAGAGAAATTCAGAGAATATAGTAGCCGATACTGAAAATATGCCAGTACCTCACCTCATTTGAAGTAAGACATTGTAACACCTCATTTTTGAAAATGAGGTACTCATACAAACTCATTTTAAATTGATGTCCTACCCATCACTAGAGTATTAAGCTAAAGGCGATGCCAATCAATTTGAATATTATACAGTTATATGCACCAACTAGCACAGCAAGTGACACAGATATAGGAAACTTCTACACTGAACTGGAATCAACAATAGCTAAAATCCCTAAAAGAGAAATACTGATTATAATGGGCGATCTAAATGCAAAAGTAGGAGCGCATGCTGATCAGCTTAGCCAATGCGTAGGGAAATTTGGACTGGGGCAGCGCAATGAGAGAGGAGAAAGACTTATTCAATTTGCCGCCGAGAATAACTTAGTAATATCAAACAGCTTTTTCCAACATCATCCAAGAAGATTATATACGTGGACTTCACCTGGTGGCAATTATCGAAACCAAATCGACTATATCATGATCAGTTCAAGATGGAAAACTTTCATCAAAAATGTTCACACTCTTCCCGGAGCTGACTGTGGATCAGATCACCAACTTTTAATAGCAAAAGTTCAACTTAAGCTTAGAGCTGCTAGGAAGATTGAGAAGCATGAAAGAATCCAACCTACGGATAAACCTAAGTTTGTAGCTGCCATCAAGCAGAAATGGCATCAATGGACTGACTTAGATACTCAGTCTGTATCTCCAGACCAACTATGGGACCAGGCCAAAGAGCTGCTCGAAACTGCCGTGGTAGAATCAAAGCCCTGTGCATCAGTTCGCAAGCGTCAACACTGGATGACTAATGAAACTCTTGCCCTTGTCGAAGAGAGGAGAAACATGAAAGCCAAGGGAGCGGACGTAAAGTGCTTGAACGCAATATCTGCTCGTGTACAGGAAGCATGTAGGCGGGATCGCAATAACCATCTACAAAATTTGTGCGCAGAAATAGAAGTTCACGCTGATAGACATGAGACAGGTGATCTGCACCAAAAAATAAGATGCATTACAAAAACTCTTTCTTCTAGAACATGGGCTATAAAAAACTCAGAAGGCGAACTACTGACAGAAATAAGTGCAATATCTGAGACCTGGAAGGATTACTGTCAGTCTTTATTTGAAGACCCTCAAGCTCACAACTATCTCCCGACAGAACCCAAGGACGAAGAGGAAGAGCCATACATATTGAAGGACGAAGTGCGAGCCGCTATCAGAAGACTAAAAAGCGGAAAAGCCACAGGTAGAGATGCCATACCTATTGAAACCATAAAAGCATCAGGAGAATATGGTGTCGATATTTTTCATACCCTGTGTAATAAAATTTGGGAAACAAAAACTTGGCCCCAAGATTGGTCTCACACTGTCTTCGTTCCTCTACATAAAAAGGGCTCAACTAAAATATGCGGTAATTATCGCTTAATTGCCTTAATTTCGCATGCCAGTAAAATTCTACTGCATATTCTGAACGAGAGGTTGAAATCCTATTTGTCCAAAGAAATTGCAGCTGAACAAGCTGGCTTTGTAAAAGGAAAGGGTACTCGTGAACAAATCCTAAATGTGCGCCAGATTATTGAGAAAGCCAGGGAGTACAACAAGCCGACCTATATTTGCTTTGTTGATTTCTCAAAGGCGTTCGACTCGGTAAGATGGCCAGTACTTTGGGAGACTCTACTGGCTATGGGAACACCTAAACATCTTGTTCACCTTCTTAGACGACTTTATGAGGAAGGAACAGATTCAGTGAGAACGGACGACGTATTGTCGAATCACTTTCATCCGAGTGCCGGGGTCCGTCAAGGCTGCATTTTATCGCCCCTGCTGTTTAACACCTATACGGAACTCATTATGAGGATATCACTTGAGAATTGGACAGACGGAATCACTATTGGAGGCTATACAATATCCAATTTGCGTTATGCAGATGACACCACCCTGTTTGCTACTAGCATCGAAAAAATGGAAACCCTGCTAAACAAAATGGAACAAGTTAGTCTTGATTTCGGTCTAAAGATAAATCGCAGCAAGACGAAGGTTATGATTATCGACCGAGCTAACAACAACTCGCCCGAAGTCACTAAAATTGCGAATTGCGACGTCGTTCAATCATATATCTACCTTGGGGCACTCATAACAAACAGTGGCGGATGTGCGGATGAAATCAAACGACGCATGGCTATCACCAGGTCAGCCATGGATCGGCTCAGAAAAATATGGAGAAACAGAAACATCACAAAGGCCACTAAAATACGACTTGTCAGGGCATTAGTGTTTCCCATATTTCTTTATGGTGCTGAGACGTGGACTCTAAGGGAAAGCGAGAAAAAGAAGATCGACGCTCTAGAAATATGGTGCTGGAGAAAAATGCTTGGCGTAACCTGGCCACAGTTCCGAACCAACGTCTCAATTCTTCAGGAACTTGGTATTAAACAACGTCTTTCTTCCATCGTCCAGTGTCGTATTCTCACTTTCTTTGGACATATTACGCGTCGAGATGATACATCTGTGGAACGACTTGTGGTGCAGGGAAAAGTCGAAGGCACAAGGCGCGGTAGGTCACCAATGCGTTGGTCAGACCTAGTCAAAAGTGCATTCAATGAACCACTCCATGAATGTACAAGAAGGGCTACAGTACGGGAGGAATGGCGACGGATTGTGAAGCTTGCCACCGGCCCTGACATGACGACCACGACCACTCTGACAAGAGTGTGACGACAAAGAAGAGACTATACTCTTAACTGAATAAACATTCTATTCTAAAAACAAAACTAATAAACGTGTGATATATTTAGCAACTCAATGATCACCGGCTATCGAAATCAACGGCTCTGGAACATTAATCAAATCACGGCGATTCGGCTTGATGCGACTAATTACAGCTCATCTACTACGCAAATGACGCAGATGTTACATGATATTCAATTAACGTGTTTTTGTTGCAGTTTTTTGAATAAAAGTAATATGATTTGGTGTCAACGCTGGGAGTTGTGATTTATTGCATTTAGACATTTGTTTTTCCATCCTGTATATTTAGAGAGAAATAAGAACACGGCGAAAACAGTCATTATTGACATAATTATAAATAGTAACTATGAAAAGGTGATGTAACAAGAGGATATCTCAGAGACAAAAGGACTAACGGCTCGATTCCGAAAATGAATTAGATCTCTACTAGACCTCAACAAGTTACGATATGGATAATTTAAAGATATTTGTAAGATAGATATGTCAAATTTGACGTTTCCGCGATTCTGGAGGTCCTCTTGAACGATTTCGACAAGTTATGACTTAGATATCCAAGTCACATCTAGTCGATATCTAATGTAAATCTAGTTGATCTCTATATAGTTTCTAGATCTTGTGATTATCTCGTTTCCCGAATACGCGTGTTACGCAGACCCATACAGAACAGCCCCACGAATTTAGCAACTTACTAACACACAAACAACATCTACACACCTACAGAGTATAAGTAGCAGTGTTATTATGCCAATGGTCTCCTAATGTACACCTAAACAAAATGAAGCAATATCTGGTAATTGGTACAGACACCTGCAATAGTATGTTACTCTTCGAAGGCCGCAAAAATATCTGACACGATCTTATTTGTAGAGCCCTAAGTGCGTGTCACATATTTTTGCGGTCGAAGAGTAACACACTATTGCAGGTACTGAGGACTGTACTCATATTAAATCAGTAAATGTTTGGCAAAAGCCATCGATAGTGATGGTACACAGCTTAATCGGGCCTTTTAGACTGATCATGCGGGCAAGCTAGCATATCAGTCTGATTAGGATGCCAATGACCTGCTCTGGCAAATGATCTGGCCTTTACAAGTGAAGATAGTTATCATCGACGAAGCCTGAAGTTGAACTACTACGGTACTACGAAGCTAATCATAACTTTTGTATAAAAAAGTACAGGCTATTAAGTTTTTAATAACTTTAGTTTTAATTTAAGGCATGTATTTCAAACACAATACCTGTATTGTTTTTTTTTAATAAATATATTACTATGACTAAAAAAGACCCAAAAATACGTTGGCAAAAAATTTACCCTTGCCCTCATTTTCTTAACAATAAAGCTGTGTTTTGTTAATTTTGAATAAAATAACTGCTACTGACTGTACATGTGTTGCGGTCTGCGGGTTTTGCTCATTAAGATAAAAGTCCAAAAACATTTTATGTACAGAATTAAAAGGAGCTTAAAAGAGTAGGACCACAAAAATGCAGTCAAAGCTTTCCACTCTACATTTTAATGGATTGGCTATCAATTTAAATTGTATAGGTAGTAGCCGCAGTCACTTGCGATGGATAAAATGTGTTTTTTTATGGTTTTCAAACTGACGTACTTTTTAACACTTTAAACTCTCGCGTTTTGTACACATATTTAATTACACAAACGGTAACGGGTTATATCGCGGTAGACCCGTTTGTGTAATTAAATATGACGTACTTTTGTAATCTTATACCTTTAAACGAGCAATTCTTGTATATTTATTTATTTATACATATATTTTGGGGATCTCGGAAACGGCTCTAAGGATTTCAGCTTTAAAGGGGTTTTTGGGGGCGAAAAATCGATCCAGTATTTGTGACTTTTTATATGTTTTCCGAGCAAAACTCGGTCTCCCAGATATTATTATTTGTGCAAGTTGTGGGCATAGACTAGGAATCTTCTAGACCGAGTTTAGAGCAGTTATTTCATGCAACCGATGATGCCAAAAATGCGGGGGTGCGCGGGACGAGGTGAGCGAAGTCCCGTGCCGTGATTGGTCCGTTCAAAGACGTCACACAAAGATACTTTCGACTCGAACATGGAGTAAAACTACCGTATGTGTGGCAGAGGGGGTAGCGCGACTATGCTCAGTCTGGAGGATGTTTTGTCTGAGGTTGCGGGCGACTTAGGTAGTATTCGGATGTCAACAGCAACTGTATTCCTGTTGCTGCGTCGTTGTTCCCGCCGCAGTATGTGTCAATGCCCTATATAATGCCCCATAATGTCTTTTATTTTATCAAGGAAATGGACAGATACAGCGGCGACACAACGCCGCCACAGTAAAGGTCACAGTCCATTTCCAACGCCAGCAGCACTATACCATTCATTTTACTATGGAAATTGACAATAACACCGACGCGTTCGTACTAGTAGTGCAGCTGCGGTCAGAAAAGGAATGTTACCTTAATGCAGCTGCAGTTGACATCCAAACAGCACATTTTCGGATGGTGCCTGCCAAAATAAATTAATTAAATACGTAATTTAATTATACCTATTTTGCACGTATGCGTGGATACAGCCTTTACCAGCAAGTGTGATGAAAATCCAATTTTACAAAAGGAGTATAAAAGGTGCTCGCGCGCAGCAAGTCGATGTTATCACGACGCGACAAGCGGAACGAGCGATAAGGAAACATGGTCGACCATTCCAATAGCTCAACAAGTGCAAGCGAGGCGAGGATGACGAGATATCGGCGTATAAATGTCGGCGGCTGATCGTAAGATCAGGCAGATCGTAATGTTCCTGAGTAATGTTTTGACGATAGCCACATTAAACCAATATATAGGTAGGTTAGGTTCGTTAGGTTGCTTCAGATGCCCGAAGGGCAAACTGCCCAGAAATAGGAGCCCCGGTAGCGGGGCTCCGTCGACTCAGGGAACGAGTCAAAGATTTTCACGTTTCACGATATGCCTAGGAATTTCACGATATGCCTGATCTTACGATCGGCCGCCGACATAAACATTACTGCAATAAGACGACGAAGTGCTACCAGCGAAATCTCTTGACGCCGATGCTGACGCTGGACGCGTCGAGCGTTGCAGCGTCGAGTTTAGAGCTTCAAAATACGATCACAAAAGTAGAGTGAGGTAGTTCACAGCGTCGTCTGTGATACATAAAGGGTGGTCAATGCGGAGGAGGCTCGGTATGACGCAACATGGTGTGAAACAATACTTATACAACGATGCGTAATGACGTAAAATGACGCTAGAGGATGCTGAGTACGAAAAGATACCAAAATGATTCAAAACGATATGGAAGGAAATAACAATGTTTTACCATAACACCGTTTTTACAATAACACCGGATTAGCAAGCTGAAGTGGCAATGGGCAGGCCACATTGCGCGCAAAGAAGATGGCCGATGGGGCCGAAAAGTGCTCGAGTGGAGACCACGGACTAGCAAGCGCAGCGTAGTCGTCCACCGACAAGATGGACAGACGACCTTGTTAAGGCCACCGGAAGACGCTGGATGCGGGTCGCTTCCAACCGGTACGAATGGAGGTCCAAGGGGGAGGCCTATGTTCAGCAGTGGACGTCTTATGGCTGAGATGATGATGATGATGATGAACAATGTTTACCTATTTATTTATTTTCGTACATTTTTCCCCGAAGCCTACAAAAAACGCAACTGAATATGACGCTCGTTTCAAGGCGCTTCTAGTGAATCAGGCTGAGTTGCGGCGCAGCTATATTGTCGTTTGGCTCGCCTACGTGTGGATAGCAATTGGAATATCACATGAGCAAAATCGCTTGTTAACTACTTCGAACAGCTATCAGAGCCTATCGCTTAAAGGAAACATAAACCTTATAACGTTAGCATCACAGTTGTTTATACAATCAAACAAATGTGAAGAAATGAGTTTCATAAAGTTATTCGAAGCGACGAAGCAATTTTCTTGTTACTGTGCTTATGTTTGAGAATGATTGAATTGAAGGTTCAAGGAACCTTATAAACTTGTAATGGGATACAAATGCTCTAGAATCCAAATAATGGGATTCTTACAACCTATTATTCAGTCCTGCAGTCTTGCGAGAGCAGGAGGCGGCTCTCCTAGAGGGAGAAATTAATATAGGTTTCTCAGTCTATAAACAGTGGCGGATTTGCAGTCTTTGCCGCCCTAGGCCCTGTAGCCGCACCATTCTCACCACCCATCATATTGACTACACTTTGAGTTATCTTGTTATCTTCAGCGAATTTTTTGTTACAATTTGCCGGCCCGGAAAAATTCTACCCACGGCCCAGGCCTACTTGGCCTTAGGGTAAATCCGCCACTCCAAATGACATGATAAGATGGCCACAATCAGAATACCCCTCTAGGAAATCTGCATAATTAATATTTATTATGAATCATAATTATAAACTTCGTTTACATTGTTTAAGAGCTCACCCACGCTAATAAGCTGTCAACAGTCTTATTTGTATCACCGGTTTGATTCCATGCCAATGCACTTTCGACTTCGCAGCATGGAAGCTATTTTCTACTAATTTATTCAGTTAGCTGAATAATTCTATTGCGACTTCGTAGTAGTTTAATGATATTATCTGAACTCAATCGGAAACATATGCTTCGGCTTTTCGCATTCCCTGATGGTTTTGTATAAACCCATTTTGTGCGACATGTGAAATAATAGGCCCCATGCATGAACTATAGAGCGCAGGATAGGATCTGGCAGAATTTTGTCAGCAGCCGTCAGATGTAGCCCACAAGATGGCAGACCCACCAAAGCGCACGGTCCCTATAATGAATATGAATCTAGTGAGCTTTTGGTTCAAATTTATGATTTGGACAAAACATTATTTTTGTTTCAAGTGATATTTTTGTTCTTTTAAGAGTATTGAACAAATTACATACCTAAAGTCAATGAATAAATTCAATGTCTAAAATGAATTAAATTAAGTCACGTTAAAGGTTACGTTGTAATATCTAGTGCAGTCAGCATCATTAAAATAGCATATAGAACAACGTGCCAAAAGTATTCTGACGTCACTTAATAGTTTTACAGTAATAGACATATTTATCTCTATGGTTTTCATTCAGAAGTATCTGCTATACTCCAATTGTATTTACATAGATGATTGTTATCAGCAGGCAATTTTTCGCGTCCTTGGGCTCTTTGAACGCTGTTCTTTCCACTTTTCTACTATCATTTCATGTATCATATTCTCGGACTAGCTCTAGCAAGCCTTTTGCTGTGTTTAATAATTGATTATGACGACTAAGTTAAGGATCATAGCTACAAGTTTACACGACAAGCCTTGTGTGAGTTTGGAATTAACGTCCTAACACTGGTGTCGGCGACAACGCGTGAACTTGGAACTCACGGTAATTGAGAGTTAAACTATAATATTGTCACACTATAGTGCCGAGAGGAGGTTTATCTTGAATCAAGTCCGCTGTGTGAAACAGTACATTTCTAAATTGTAACGTTTTAGCAGAAGCTAGGTAATATGAGTAAGAAATAAATAATTATTAATTATTATGTAGGACTAATTGTAAAACTTCTAACACCAAATTACTACATAAACGTCCTATAAACGTTTCTGCATTGAAGCCTTAATTTTTTAGGGTAGAAGATTCATGTTTATTTGAATCTTAATAAAATTTATGAAGAAACAAATAAACATCGATATTATTTTTAATTTTAAATGCAAGTTTTATCATGCAATTTCAAGATAAGGCCGTTTGTAGCCATAAATTCTTGATCCAAAATCCAATGTAATTTTTTCCCAACATCGTTCAGCGTTCAAAACATTCGCTGCTCAAGACAAACAAATGAAATCCAATTATCGTCACAGCGACGATTACAAGCGGCTTATCGGGAAGCATTTAAAAAACTGTTTTTAATCGTCGATTGTTTCCTCAGACTACGTCACGCCATTGTTCGGTCGTGGGCAAAAATATGTATGCAGTTTTGCGTCGTATTCCGTTGTGATAAGGATGTTGACTTGTCTAAGATGTCAGCTGATGCTCAACAGGGTGTTATTCCGTTTACCTAACACGAGTCAACAGCTCAGGGGGACTGGTATTGACAGCCCTCTTGAATTGTAACAAAAAAGAGCTCAATATGACAATGAGGGTAGCCATCATCCGGGGTCAATGAGGTCAACAAGGGTCCGAAAGTTCTTTGGAAACACGGTCGAGGAAGGAAGGAGGAGCAGGAGATATGTGCCCTAGGATGCTGTAGAAAAAGTTACTAAAAGCATGTACATGTCAGTTAGGAGACTATACAAAAAGGCTCAGCTGATAGCTAGATTACTGCGAGCGAAATGAACTCTTTAATGGCATGCAACTTGCAAAAATTAACTGTAGATCAGACCTTCCACCGTCAAAGAGTATCCTCTCTGTCTGTTCAGCCACTACTCGCTCATCACCTTTTCCTAGCGACAACCCACCTTGAAGAGCAGCGGTTAGCGGCTACAATTTTCAAGCCTTTAAGAAATACTATTTTCCAGGAGAAGGATTTTAGCAAATCTTGAAGACATTACTCTGGTTCGCCAGAATCTGACTCACAAACACGCAAGCTATAATACGTGGCATGAAATGAGAATCCTCTGCTTCCAAGCGCCATTTGTTTCAAATACATCGCTCGCATTGTTCTTAACTCGAAACTTGCAATGCGAACGCCGCGAGGAATGTATCACTGTCAAGTTTCTGGGAATGAAACTTCACGGAGAGAAAAAAAGCGGGAACAATCGGTGTCAGATACAACGACAGTAAACTTGGAAGCCACTTGGGGCGTGCTGTTGCTAAGTTACTCGTAGCTTATACTAGTGTGTTTCGTATCGTAATAATACTTATTCCTTTTTTTTACTGCAATTGCAAATTGATAATCTTTACCAAAGACGTCTGTAAGTGGCGATACCGCCAAAGATATTGCCGGTTTTAGTTTAGTGATAGCTAATTTACTTGTGCCTTAAAAACTGGGAACCACAAATAGAACGTGTTTGTTTTAGAAAATTATGTACCTAATACTGGGAGCCGAATATGTATTTTTAGCTATCCATATTGATCAGGGGTGAAATCATCCGCAGATGTACAAGAAGTTGTTGGCTACAGTCCCCACACTAACCTAATACGTTTTGGACTTATAAAACTAACCTAGTATAAACCATAGAGAAATAAGCATTCTCTGTCTAAATATAATGGCAAAAAAATTAATTGCACATCAAAACAGCATTCTGCTGTTGCATTGAGCAAATCTTAATTTTTTGAAGGCCGCTTTTTTTGAGCGACGATTAAAAAATATTTAAAATATATCTGGCAAAATATCAGACCTCAGATAAAAAAGATTTAGGAAGAGAAAATTCCGTTTTTAATATAGAAGCGCATTATTTAAATTTTTCACACAAGTATGTCAATTTCCTCAAAATTTCTCATCCCCACAGAGTACTTAGGAGAGATATTGTATTAAAATTCCGAATACACGGTCCATAAATAATAAAGGAACTTCCAGGCTGCAAGTCACTTGAGCGACGCCGTTCGTTTTCAATGAATTGTGAAAACGTGACGTTCGTACGGAACTTATTCACAAAAAAATTTCATAAGGTCGTCTAAATAACCGCTATTCAATTCCCAAACTTATCATCATTGTATTAGAGTTAAGTTTAAATTGCTAAACTTATCAGCACATGCGTCTTTTCGTACCAAAAGGGGACTCATGACGTGAGAAGCGTTAAATGGTTTGATGGTTTTATTGTCCTTTCGAATTTGGGTCATGCCGGCGTCAGGATTGGGCTGAAAGTCGTTTGCAGTCGAGGGAGTTTATTTTTATTCAATATACGGAGATGGCGGTGCTCAGCGTGGTGTGAAGTGAAATTTATGGGTATAGTAAAACAGTTGCGTTTTGCGGGGTCCCGTGTTCTGTATGCATGGAGGCACGTTAGAGTCGCGGGGAATCTTAATTGTCCTCCATTGAGAGATTCCCGAGCGTCTTTATTTTTGAATAGCACTTGTTGCGTCGAAGGTTGGCAGGGATTATGCACCGAGATTGTTGAGCAATGTTTCTTGGCAACGTTATATTTACACTGAATACGTCCAGATTTTATAAACAAGATTGAAGATAATGGAAATGTAGACGTTTTGATGCAGTGCACGTGCCGCTGAAAAGCATTATATACTGTTTTCTTTACCTCTCATGTTTTCTTGGTGAGCTGAAAATATTCTATAGTGCTCCGCCGATAAGAAGTCAATCTTGACTCCTGACAGGTGTCAACTCAGTACTTACACAGTACCTTCTACTTTTTGAAAATTGCAAAGGTATTATTTAAAATGTAAATTCAAATAAAGAGTAACGGTAAGTATATGTTAACGTTCTTAAATCGCGCTAAGCTGTCAAAAGGACTACAGCTCATAATCCCCTACCTTTACCTTTTTTGGGTTTTCGGCGAGCCAATGTTTTGTCATGACCGTATGTCTGTCACACGCAATTTAATCATAAACTCCTGGGACTACATCGCTCAAATCCAGTACAAGTATAGACAAAAGTGTCCACTAGGTATATTACTGGTATACCAGTAATATGGGTTAAAACAGATTAACCTACCGTCCCTAAACTTTTTTTTATGGTAAGAAAGATCCGCTAGAAGTAGCTTAAAGTTCTAATCAGGCACTTTGTGTGGTTATATTTTGGAGTAAAAAATGAGAAATATACGCTCATTAGCTCATTATTATAATACATCATATAGGTAAAGTGTTCAATAAAATCTTCATGCTTCCTTCTGTGGAGTTTTTTCTAATGCTAAAAAACGAAGTATAGGGCTTAATATATTTATATCTTTTGCTGGGATATAAATTAGTATCGTAAGGACCCCCGAAAAAAGGTATGAAGAATTCGGGTTTTGAGTCACTTGCATTATTTCGGGAGTTAAAGGGCAATTTTGTATGGAGTTGATGTTGTAAGGAGATAAGAGTCTTCGATTAAAAAATAAAAGCTCTTACAAAATTAGTTCCGAAACTACAAATATAATGCAAGTGGCTGATAATTCGACGTCTTCCCTAAGTCTAAACGTCCAGTACCAAGAAAAAATAATATTAAACTCTTCACATTTAGAAGAAATAGGCAATCTGTAGTTAAACGTTTAAAAGATTATTTATATCGTATTACCAGGAAGGTCTGCCGTATAGTATTTAATAAAGAAATAACGTTGATGAAATTTGAGACGAAAATAATATCAATCTCGGTTGCTCCCTTTGCAGTTATTAAGGTTACTTTGAAGTTTCCCTCTAATTCTAATAACTCAGGAACGACAACAAATTGGTAAGAATCTTGGCATCTTTCAATATAAATTGGGCTTTGATTTAATCTTACAATAAAATAAGATGAAGTAATCATCCTAACTAAAAAATCCCTTACATTTGGATGAGGATTTTAAAATGGCATATTTACTACTACTAGTGAATTCTTTTACTTGTATGTTTTGGTAATATCGTGCATATTTATGGTGTACATTTTTTGAAGAATCGTAATCAATTATTTATTTGGTACAACTAGTAAAGATTAAGTTAGAGTTAGACCAAGACAAATATTCAACGATTTTGATAGCACACGTAGTGCAAGTGTTATTTATACCTACGTCATAATTTCATAGAAATTTGACTTGCTCTGCGTGTGCTATCAATATCGTTGCAGACTTATCTTGGTCTAACTCTAGAATATTATTTACTTCTCAAGTTCAAAAAGCTTGGTCTTCATGAATAAGTGCTGCTAAATGATGCACAAAATTCCAAATATTTTTTGGGAGCTTCTTCCAGACAAGTAGTGCACGACTGTACTCGACTCGAGTGGCAGGATGCCTGCGTAATTAATTCAGATCGATCTGCCGACTGATCGGCCCACCGGCTGGAATTTCATTAAGTTCATTGATTTCATTACGTCTTCTAAACAGACTTCCAGTTTTAATTTCCAAAGAAGTGGTAGTTGACAAAATACAGTGAAACCCGCTTAAGAAGATTCGGAAAGAGTCAAGTCAAAAACAGATACGACCTTCGAATCTTGCAACCCCTCAGGTGTTGCCTTTGCAGGTGTCTGAGGTGTCCAATTGTCCATCATCATCATCATCTCAGCCATAAGACGTCCACTGCTGAACATAGGCCTCCCCCTTGGACCTCCATACGTGCCGGTTGGAAGCGACCCGCATCCAGCGTCTTCCGGCGACCTTAACAAGATCGTCTGTCCATCTTGTGGGTGGACGTCCTACGCTGCGCTTGCTAGTCCGTGGTCTCCACTCGAGCACGTTTCGACCCCATCGGCCATCTTCTCTGCGTGCAATGTGGCCTGCCCATTGCCACTTCAGCTTGCTAATCCGGTGGGCTATGTCGGTGACTTTAGTTCGTCTACGGATCTCCTCATTTCTGATTCGATCACGTAGAGAAACTCCGAGCATAGCCCTCTCCATAGCTCGTTGAGCGACTTTGACTTTTGAGATGAGGCCGATAGTGAAAGACCACGTTTCGGAGCCGTAAGTCATCACTGGTAACACACATTGATTAAAGACTTTCGTCTTGAGGCACTGAGGTATGTCGGACGAAAAGACATTACGTAGTTTCCCGAACGCTGCCCAACCGAGTTGGATTCGGCGGTTGACCTCTTTCTCGAAGTTGGACCTACCCAATTGGACTACTTGTCCTAGGTAGATGTACGAGTCAACAACTTCGAGTACCGAGTTCCCAACAGAGACTGGGATGGGCACAACATTGGCATTTGACATAAGTTCCGTCTTGTCCATGTTCATTTTCAAGCCCACCCGTTGTGAAACTCGGTTGAGGTCATCGAGCATCATGCTGAGTTCCTCCATTGACTTTGCCATGACTACGATATCGTCGGCAAACCGAAGGTGAGTGATGTATTCGCCGTTGATGTTGATGCCAAGTCCTTCCCATTCCAGGAGCTTGAAGGCGTCTTCCATTACGGCAGTAAACAGTTTCGGAGAGATAACGTCTCCCTGCCTTACGCCTCTTCGCAATGGAATCGCCCTCGTGCTCTGCTCCTGTACTCGGACCGACATGGTGGCGTTACTATACAAACACTTCAACACTTCGATGTACCGATAGTCAATATGGCATCGCTGAAGAGACTCAAGCACCGCCCATGTTTCCACCGAATCGAAGGCTTTCTCATAGTCCACAAACGCTAAGCATAATGGCAAGTTATACTCTTCGGTCTTCTGTATAACTTGCCGCAGCGTATGGATGTGGTCTATGGTACTATAGCCTTTTCGGAAACCGGCTTGTTCGGGAGGCTGGAAGTCATCAAGTCTGTGTTCGAGACGGTTCGTGATGACCCTTGAAAACAGCTTATAGACATGGCTCAGAAGCGTGATGGGTCTGTAGTTCTTCAATAGGTTGTTATCACCTTTTTTGAAGAACAGCACCACCTGGCCTCTATTCCATGTTTCAGGCGTTATGCCCTCGGACAAGACGGAATTAAAGAGCTTCTGGAGGACTTTAAGTACCGGTGTTCCACCCGCTCTCAGAAGCTCTGAAGTGATTCCGTCTTTGCCCGGCGCCTTGTTGTTCTTAAGCTGCTTCAGGGCCATCCTAATCTCGTACAGACTGATGTCCGGGATATCTTCGGTATAATGTCGGGACAGCTTGGCTCTTGGATCTCCTACCAAGCTGTCAACGGGCTTTGCGATCAAAGTGTATAACTGTCCATAGAACCTCTCGATCTCACCTAAAACCTCCGCTTTGCTCGACGCTATGCTGCCATCTTCCCGTTTCAGCTTTGTCAGCTGGCTTTGCCCAATAGACTTGTCCTTTGCGAACACTTTGGAGCCTTGGTTTCGCTCAATAGTCTCTTTAATACGGTTAGTATTAAAGAGACGCAGATCATGTCGCAAGGACTTAGATATACGTCTATTGAGCTGCCTATATGACTCCGCGTCATCGGGAGACTGCAACTGTAGCGAGCGTCGTTCAGCCATGAGGTTTAAGGTTTGCTCGGTCAATTTCTGAGGTCTATCTTTACGGCGGGGTCTAAAAAACTTAGACCCTACTGTGTGGACAGTTTCCACTAGCCCGTCGTCAATTGTCCATGGGCCACGGTAATTGCTTACCGTCGATCAGGCATCAGGTTGCGTCTCCTCGTTTGCCTCCTATATCATAAAAAAAGGTTTTTGGTTTGAATTATACACATACGGCGTAAGGTGAAGGCGCGGCGCAGGATGATGCCGCTTCAAAATATTTTCATACAAATTGTACGAAGGCGGCAAATTAGCGGCGCACGTCTGTACCGCACCGCTTGAGTATAATTCACGACTCGTCGCTTTCCCTACATTTTGTATCAAAACGTTATGAAGCGGCATGATGCCTGCGACACGACTGCGCCGCGACTTCACCTTACGCCGAATGTGTATAATTCACGACTAAGTATACATACAGAGATATATCTCTTTCTGAAATTATACTCTTGACGCGTAGTCCGTTTGATGCTGACATTGCTGACTGTAGCATAAACTAATGGAAAACATTTTTTTAATCTATCCTAAATATTATAATTGCCTTTAAAACTCCAGTCAATCAATTAACAATGTGATGACGAATGCTCAGGCCGAGCGATGAGATATTAATGGTATGCATCAATCAATACTCATGACTGATGACATACTGTTGGTGTCATGGTAAATATTTATGTCACTGTAAATGCTTTTGTTATACTATGATTCATATCCTAATTTCTTTGAAGCTCGTGAGACAGTTTGTTAATTGAATATCAGTATTTTAATCTCTGGTTAGATTAGCATTAAATGATAAACACTAATGAAGTTAGTTACATTTTTTATAACAGTTTTTTCAGTGATTGACCGTAGTATCATCTAGTGTCGATAGGGTCTAAGAACTCTAAGATATATCATCATACCTTCATATACCACGCATCACTACACCTTATAAAACAACTGTGTCTGATGTCTGTATGTGTGTTTGTTCGCGATAAACTTAAAAACTACTGAACGGATTTCATGCGGCATTGACCTATCAATAGAGCGATTTTTGAGGAAGGTTTAGGTGTATAATTTGTTAACCTGTGCGAAGCAAATCAACTTCACAGATTAAAATCGTATTACTCAGCTAAGATTATTTCCGTAAAAAAAAAACATTTTAGAGTTACAATATTGTATTGCTGGCTTTTTCTTTTCACTAAATTAACTCACCTTTCTAAGAAGTAATTCTAACGAGCCTAAAACTAGTTGTTTCCTGTTTAAAAACCTCTTTATGACTATAAATATATTTGAAAAATAAATATAGTGGGCCCGATACGGATTTTGAAATAAATATCTATTAGATATCTTTTAGACATCACCAATATACGATAACGATATGTTTAAGTTCTAACCTGTCAAATTTGACATTTGCGCGATTCTGGAGATACTCTTGAACGATTTCCACAGGATATGACTTAGAGATCCAATTCACATCTAATAGATATCTTACTCTATCTAACGTAAAAGTGACATTGGTTGCCCGAATCCCGCTGCAAAAGAGAACTAGTTGATATCTAAACTATAACGTATCTAGAATGGATCTAATAGTACGTGTCGTCTCTTGTATCGAATACAGCAGAGTGTCGCGTGGGCTTAATACCTGAGCATTCTCTACCAATCAAGAGCACTCCATTGTTTGAATTATATGTGACGTTCCACGGCAAAAGGTACCTTATGGCGGCTGGCGCTTACGTCGCATAGCGCCGCAATAATATTGGTGCGGCGTTAATAATAGCGTAAGCGCCAACCGCCATAAGGTACCTTTACCCGTGGGACGTCACATATGCGCTCTTAACACACTGACAGACGGTCAGTGTGACCGCAACAATAGAGATCCGTAAGCACTAAATCACTAACATAATCACTTAATCAGGTAAGTAGGCAACCATGACACCATATGCATTATCACACAAGTAGGTCACAAACTAACAAGACCTAGTGCGGGTAGTTCGAAAAACTCACGCGGCTAGAAGATGTTGATGCGATGCATTTATGCGTTAGAGGGAGCAAGTGATATTGTTATCTCATTCTACCGTATGGCTGCGTCCCTTGGAGTGGCCGGCGCTGGCCCATCGTGTAGAGGAGCCATTAGCCAGTCTTCTCCGAGACCACGGGGACAACGCCGTCCTCGAAGCGTCGGAGGTAAGTAAATCTTAAACCTTAAATACGCAATTAAGTCCCGTTGTGCAATTTAATCATGTTTAATAATCGTTTAAATCAGTGTATCACACAAGAGGTGTTGATAATCTAATGCAGCGGTCGGCAACCAGCGGCCCGCGAACCTCTCACTTGCGGCCCGCGAGCTTCCCTGGCTTTTTTGTATGTAATATTGACAAATGAAAATGTCAGATAAAGTCATAAATATTAACAAAGTGCGGCCCGCGTCCACTTCGTTAACTGCTATGTGGCCCTTGGCTGCAAAAGGTTGCCGACCACTGGTCTAATGAATACTCTTCATCAAATATATCGGAGTTGCCAAGTTGTTCATAAATATTTGGACAAAGCCTGTATTATCAATGTTTAATATATTTTAGCATTTTGGACGATTCGATATTTTTGATGGCGCTTGAACAAGTTTAAGGGCAATATGAGTAAGAAGAGGGTAAGGGATGGGTAATATGGACCAGGGCGAGCAGGACTTCGCTATCTACGTGCATAGCGCCGTCTCGCTCGCACACCGCGTCAGTGTAATAACCGCGTTAGCCCGTATGTCCATCAATTATAACTTTAATGCCCGCTTGTTTACGAGCGATATGAGCGCCCCTAAACAATTGAACGCATTAATTAACTATGTATGGCACCGGCATGGAGTTGATCAAAACTAATGATACTGTGATTTATGTTAAATACTTGCTATTGGTTATTTTAGCAACGTTAACCTATTACGTCCAAGTGTTGGAGACACTATGGTTCTGACGAAATTCTACTTTACTACTAATTGTTTTCCATCCTATCTTCTCGGAAACGTTCGTATTTGTCATGCTACTTCAGTCAATCTAAGTACTTTTTGTACAGAGACTGACTGAAATAGCAAGACACCTTCGTCCAGTACGGTCCGGACAGCGAGACGGTAAGACAACCAGTATACCTGTTTTGAAAAACAAAACATTGTTACAAAATGTGCGAAGTACGAAACTCTTAGGGCGCGAGTTCAACACGAACTTGGCCGGTTTTGTTTTGATTGGAATTATATTTTATAGGACCGAATACTCAGTAGGTAGTCTAAATTGTATAACTCCTTATCACTTTTCTAACTAAACTGCAACACAATACAGGCCCCGAATATTGTACTTTAAAATTGCTGTATACTAACTTTTATTGCCCCAAAGTCCAATTTAGTTTCTATTACGCTTAAACGATCTTAATTGCATCAAGTTACGATAGGCCTATCGGCTTTATTCCTCAGTTATTCAATAAAACTACTACTAATAAAGTTAAGGACTCTTAGCGCGAGGAATTTCGTATGACAATACTCAATACAATTTTGCTAGATTTTGCGAGATGGGTAATAAATTGTATTGAGATAACATCTGTTACTGTATCCAATTTAAAAGCACTACACTTAGTAAACGTATAGCAACAACATACATTTTTTAAAGTGAATTTCTACATTTTAAAATAATTGTATTGTTTCGTCCAATATTAATTAATGAAAATTGTCGTCTACCATTAATTATCTAAATGTATTGAAAACTACTGAATGTTGAATTAAACTGTCACTCCAACAAAAGAGATAAAAATAAACAAATTCTATTTTGCGAAAACAGGAGGCCGATATTTTTAACCGACTTCCATTTCATAGAAGGAGGAGGTTCTGTATTCGGTTGTGGCAATTTTTTTTTTTTTTTTCTATGTACGTTCACCGATTACTCCGACATCCGTAGTCCGATTTGAATAATTCTTTTTTTGTTTGAAAGGAGCTACCTCCGAGTTGGTCCCATTTTAATTTGGTTCTGTTCTGATGATGGGATCCATGAGGAATTGAGGGAACTCCTCAATTTTTAAAGGCACATGCATGATGATTTGGGTGTTTTCTTAAGCAACTCGAGCATTTTCTTCCGAAAACCACCACTTTGATGAAGTAGACCTGATGATGATGATTGTTTTGATGATAATGATGATGATTTTTTAAATGTAGTATGTTGAGCGATTACTCCGGCACCTGTTATCCGATTTGAGTAATTCTTTTTTTGTTTGGAAGGAGTTGCCTCCAAGGTGTTTACGTATTATTTTTGGTTCTGTTCTGATGATGGGATCCATGAGGAATTGAGGGAACTCCTCAGTTTTTAAAGGCACGTGTAAAGTGATTTCGGTGTTTTCTAAAGTAACTCGAGCATTTGCTTCCGAACACCGCCAATTTGATGTAGTGCAAGTGTAGCCTTACCACGACTTTGACATTGACATATTCGCTAAGTTAGCGACGCTAATTTCTTCGAAACTTACTTCTTTTGCATCTCGCTCGCACTAATATGCGAGTACGAGCGAGATGCAAAGAAAGCTACGCTACACGCGCTAGCGAATAAATCGATGTCAAACTCTTGGTAAGCTGGTAAGGCTACTGATCGGGGGTTAGGGTTAGGAGTTAAGGGGTCGGGTAAGGGTGGTTGAAGGGCTGCTGGTTCAGGGCCGAGGGGTACGACATGGATCAGGGGTTGATGCGCTGTGAGGTAGAGTGATCGGGGGGGTTGAGGGATTGGGTCAGTGGCGGGGCAGAGGATGGATTTAGTGTAGTGACAGGAATTATAATTTCCCAGTCGGACTCGAGAAAATTCCTGATTACATATTTATTAAAGTAGGTACACGAATTTAGTATTAATCATGATGTTGTTTTTCATTCATGCGTCGCGCTCTTAACAATGCGTTAAAACTAAAAATGGAAAAATAAAAACTTTTTACAAAAAAAAGAAAACCGACTTCAAAAAGGATGAAATAAAATATTATCCTTTTTAAGTCTATGCGTTACCAACTGATATGTTTGAAGTCGGTGCCAAGCCAAGTAGTAACAATACCCGTCAAAAATAATCAGCTTTATGACTATAAATCCCATTAGAACTGTACTGTAACAACATTTTTTTAAAGCCTCATAGGCATTAATATATTTAGTTTCTAATATAAAGGCCATCTAGCGTTGAGCGTTGGTAATACTGGTTTTAATACTTGCATTGATCAACAGAGGGCGTGAGTAGCTCGCTATTGGATTTTTCTTTAATAAAATGTTTACTCTTATTAATTTACCGAAATTAAAATCTTATTAAATATTTTACAACTTTCTTCTTTCCTTTTTGGAAATTATTATTAAGTATCTTTTCTTATTGAAACGAGTTTTGGAGGCGGTATTTATTTACATCGTGCGCGCAACGAAACGCAGCGCAGCAGTGGAAGTATCTTCGGTTTGATCTGTCAGCTGTCATTTTCAATTCGGATGAGATGGTGTAGTTCGATTCGTTTTCTTCAAAGGCCAGTGAGCCACATTGTTTTTAAATCGCGGCTTAAACCGCTTAATCGTAGGTATTTTCCTTGATCTACGTATCAAATTGTTCGAGACGTGTTCAGTGCTTATTGTTTTATTACTTATTTTCAGAGAGAATATTATGTTCCTCGTACCATAACCTCTGAAGGCCCCATGCATCGACATGAAAGCACGGACTTACAAGCCGGCTTCTTTTCTGCATTGGGTAAGTTGCTCAACCGTTCTGGTGAATTTTAACTCTCGTCGAGAATCGGCAAAGCCACATACTTATTGTTTTTTAAATTATTTCCAGGGCCTTCAGGCAGGCCTTTAGGCAGGGCTTTCAAGAATGGGTATTTCAAGCTGAGGTATTTCAAGAGAGGTCTTTCAAGATGAGGTTTTCGTTTACCCCTTCAGTACCCTAGTTAGTCAAGGGCGTCGGCATGGGCGAGGTTGGGCTCCAGGCCGCGCTGAGCTGGTGCTTCCTTGGCCACTTAACTAGCATGGACGTTCGGAGGCGGCGGCTGCGGCACCGGGGTGGTTGAGCTCACCACCACGAATCTGCAGGGCTCGTTTCTCATTCCTTATCTAACTGGAGGTCAGACGGTTTTTATTATTTTATAAAGGCGCCCAATATTTAAATATTTTTACCCCTAGTTACCAAGGTCTTCCAGCCTATTGAAACACAGACTCACCCCCTGTGCTCTAAAATTAATACCTATTTATTTAAGTTACGACTGAGCTAGCTATATTATTATAATATTACCTTAAATTTCTTGTCGGAATGGTAAATATACTTGTTAATACAAATTTCTTTATTACTTTTATTTTATACCACTATAGGGCTCCCCGAACCGTTACAGTGGCGCCCAACGTGGGGCTCTAGTGTGTTCAAGCTGGAAGACCATTATTCTTTTTATTATTTCCTTTGTTAGTTAAGGTTAAGTACCATGTGTTGTGTAGAATGGAGGATTCTTACAATTACTTATCAATTTATCTTAGAGTGTTGCGGTACTGTGTAATTAAATCTAAATATTTTATTTGTACTTTTGAGAGTGTTATCTTGTAGTTATGAAGGTAGTAAGTTAAATAATTTCAAGTAGAATGTTATGAACAGGTGTTACAAGTATTTCTGTACCTATTTTAGTGTACATTTATCCTCATTGGTATGGTTGGCAAAATAATTGTTAAAATATTAGTTAAAAATTATTAATTAATTTAGAATGTTTTGTTGTAGGAGGTTTCTTATGTATTAAAGGTACAGTCAGCTGTTTATTTTTTTATAATGTTGTACTAAATTTATTACTGTTTGTTCCGGAAGGTGGTTAATTTAAAATTAAATAATATTACTTACTATAGATGTGTAGGAGAATAATTAAGTACAGTCAGTCACATATTTGGTGCTGTTTTTACCATAAATATATTATTACTAACTTAATGATAGTGAATTACGGTTTTGTAAATGGTAGCACAAGATATTCATATTAAATATTTAGTACTTTTGGAACTTTAACACAGTAAGTTAAACATGTGAAGAGCATACAGGGTGATTCTAAAAAAAAATATGTAACATCCCTTTAAGTTTTAAATAACTGGGTGACCTCTTAGTTCTTTAATCGTTTAGCTTAGTCCAACGTGCGCATTTAACAATATCCGGGTTCATTTCTTTGAGGTTTGTCTTTATTGTTGAATCTTATTGTAGTTGTTTCGTACGGGAGTTATGTTTATTACCTACTTTTCCTTATCTATTATCTCGACTTAAATCGAGTTTTTCCTTATTGTTGTTACTGTGGATGGAGTAAATATTTACTTATTAGTTAACTATCGGTGATTGCGCGTTTTTTTTTGTTGATGTTCGGTAGGAGTTTTTTTTTATGTGTTGCGTGCAGGAGTTTTGTTTACGTATTACTTTCTTTCGATCGTGTCTGAGCAAACGTAACTCAGGCACGTGGTTTGCTTGTTTTTGGTGGGCGAAGAGGACGATTTAAAGACTCTTCGCGTGTTTTACCGGGGTGCTGGCGTTTTAAACCAGCATTCCAATCGGCACTGGCTGGTCGGGTTTTGGCGGATTTTAAACCGTCAAGCTCTTAATAGCAGTGCCATCTTCTTTGCTAACGCTTTGCGGTATGACTTAAATCATATGCGTGAACGTTAATGTTGATGTTAGGGGGTTGTTATGTGGTACACGCCTTAAAGCGTTGTCCGCAAACATCGGATTATTGTGTGTCAGACTGACAGACTTGCATTGCCTGAAATGGAGCCTGTACAGTCGAGTTCCTTGTGTCTCGTGTTGTTTTGAACGTTACCGTCTGCTTGTCGTTCAGACACATCTGGTCAACGTATCATTGTTGTTGTGTTATTGTCTGATTACCGCGTTCAGACCTTGACGTCTGATAGTCACGGCCTGATATGCGCGTTGTCAGGGCCGGATTAAGCATGTCGGGGCCCCTAGGCAGTGCGAAGCTCGGGGCCCCACACAGGCGAAAAATCAATAAAAGTCGGACAAAACCTAAACATTCAGGATTATTATAGAAATCGTATTAATGCACGTTTGCCAACTAATAAAAACAAAATTACAATTATATTATGACATTTATTAAATTTTGATCATAATATCTGGTTCTTCTAAAAGATTTAAAACATTTTGGCATATGGGAAGCGACTTTTTACTACCCAATTTTCTTAGTCCTGTTATATAAGGATCGGAAGACATTAAAAGTCTTTTCCATAGCCATTTGCCTAAAAAAAATGTGACTAAGCGCTCATGCTTGATTACATTAGTCATCGATTAAAATGAAAATTTTGTTAAAACGTCGCGTAAGGTCGCATAAAATAATGGTTGTATGTTAAAACCCAAGTTCTGTAGTTTCTAAAATTGATAATATCAAAACCGGATCTATCAGGAAGTTGTACTTTTCTCCTTGGTGAAGTTGAACAATATGCAAAAAATACAAGACATTACACTTATTTTTTTTTATAATAAACAAGCAAGCATAGCTATCAAAAGTAACTATTACTAATTAGGTTATTACCTCCTAGAAGGGTATCCATCATTAAATCACAACTTTCTGAAAGCAAACGATAAATAAGTAAGCACATAAATAACACTCGCAGAGCAGTAAAATATTCGCCTTTGAACAAGTCGAACTTTGGAATGAGAACGTGTCGCGTAGATGACTCTAACATGAAAATGATTATGCGAGTAGCGTGCACTGTTTATTGGACTACCCGCTAAGATTGGTTTTTGCCTGTTGGGGCTATTTAGAAGTTTTTTGGTTTTGTCCGACTTTTATTGATTTTTCGCCTGTGTGGGCCCCCTACAGTCAATTCTGTACACAGCACATTCAGTACAGGGAAATAAAAGTTTGCGTTTTTAATTTCAATCTTCAGGCGTTGGCCGAGCCGATCCAATCGAACGATGTCTTTTTCGCTCTTTTTGCGTGGACATAAAGCTTTATTCTATCGGTTTTTGCCAATTCTGCGTCGCGTCAAGTGTGGGGAGAGCCCTTTAGGCTTAAGGCCAATTCCCAGTGGAATACCAAAGATGAGAGCTTTGGCATCATATTGATAGCACTCGCAGTGCAAGTATTATTTTAAACGTCAAAACTTCTATGAAATTATGACGTATAAATAATACTTGCACTGCGTATGCTATCAAAATCATTGCAGACTTTTCTTGGTCTAGGTACCTCTATTAATTCACCAGTCAAGATAACATGTAGATACAGGGTCAGTTAAAGAAGCAAAAATAAACGCGAGTGCAGCGAGCACTAAATTTTTTGACAATATTGCAAATTGTGAAACCGTGTTAAAAGGCCGGGTATCGATCTTCATCTGGGCCTAAAAGTCCAAAGTGCCCCAGTGAGGCGAGCTTTCATGCGAAGTCAAAGCCGTGCTTCATCAGGCTTCAGGATAAATAGTTCAGCACGGATACGAACCAATGTCCTTTGTATTAAAAAGTGAGACCGCAGGCCGAGCTTGGCGCAGCGACGCCAAAGGCTAAGCTGAAGTAGAGGAGATGTGGAACACAACACAATAAACCAATGGTAAATTGAGGCTGAAGGTCGAGCATTCCTTTGAAAAACTGGGGACAATTTCGTCTTCTTTCTTTTTCTTTGTTTTAATCAATCTAGTCCTAGTGATTCGTCGAGTCGAAATAACCCAAAAGTTGTTGGTTGTTCGAAATATATTTCGAACCATTTTTCCTGAAAACCTCTAACTTTGCAACAGGTACCTACGCAGAATGCGCCTCGTAAACTTTTACGTATTGCTTCAATTTTATTATAGTATTTCATTAATTTAAAGAATGGATCGAAAAAAAAAACAAAAACAAAGCATATTTATTATTCATTATTATAAGAATAAAAAATTTACTCATGAATTTTGAGCCTATTGAACAAAATTTTATTTGGTGCGCGCTGAGCCGCCGGGGCCCCCTAGCCGAGGCGGGGCCCCTAGGCAGTTGCCTACTTTGACTTAGGGTTAATCCGGCCCTGCGCGTTGTATATATTTAAATTAGTTGTAGTACGGTCACCGATATTAGTTAGTTTAATTTCACTTGGCTATATGCCATCTTCCGCTATATCACTTGGACGCAGAACCCGCGGCCTGGGCCGTTCGTTATGTCACCAAGAAATATACGCGATGCGACGTTTTGTAGTATTTAATTGTAGCTTGGAGCTCGACTTGCAAACGTTGAGTTTACTATAAAGTAAGTCTAGTTTAGTGCGTGGGTTCGATTTGGGTGGTTGTTTTTTTTATTAAATTTATTATTTTGTGGTGGATAACTGTTGTTTACTTTCTGCGGATAGATGTTTGGAGCTGGAGACCAGCTCAAAATTTTGCCTACGTCAAAATTTTATTCGGGGAGGGATGTACTGTAACAACATTTTTTTAAAGCCTCATAGGCATTAATATATTTAGTTTCTAATATAAAGGCCATCTAGCGTTGAGCGTTGGTAATACTGGTTTTAATACTTGCATTGATCAACAGAGGGCGTGAGTAGCTCGCTATTGGATTTTTCTTTAATAAAATGTTTACTCTTATTAATTTACCGAAATTAAAATCTTATTAAATATTTTACAACTTTCTTCTTTCCTTTTTGGAAATTATTATTAAGTATCTTTTCTTATTGAAACGAGTTTTGGAGGCGGTATTTATTTACATCGTGCGCGCAACGAAACGCAGCGCAGCAGTGGAAGTATCTTCGGTTTGATCTGTCAGCTGTCATTTTCAATTCGGATGAGATGGTGTAGTTCGATTCGTTTTCTTCAAAGGCCAGTGAGCCACATTGTTTTTAAATCGCGGCTTAAACCGCTTAATCGTAGGTATTTTCCTTGATCTACGTATCAAATTGTTCGAGACGTGTTCAGTGCTTATTGTTTTATTACTTATTTTCAGAGAGAATATTATGTTCCTCGTACCATAACCTCTGAAGGCCCCATGCATCGACATGAAAGCACGGACTTACAAGCCGGCTTCTTTTCTGCATTGGGTAAGTTGCTCAACCGTTCTGGTGAATTTTAACTCTCGTCGAGAATCGGCAAAGCCACATACTTATTGTTTTTTAAATTATTTCCAGGGCCTTCAGGCAGGCCTTTAGGCAGGGCTTTCAAGAATGGGTATTTCAAGCTGAGGTATTTCAAGAGAGGTCTTTCAAGATGAGGTTTTCGTTTACCCCTTCAGTACCCTAGTTAGTCAAGGGCGTCGGCATGGGCGAGGTTGGGCTCCAGGCCGCGCTGAGCTGGTGCTTCCTTGGCCACTTAACTAGCATGGACGTTCGGAGGCGGCGGCTGCGGCACCGGGGTGGTTGAGCTCACCACCACGAATCTGCAGGGCTCGTTTCTCATTCCTTATCTAACTGGAGGTCAGACGGTTTTTATTATTTTATAAAGGCGCCCAATATTTAAATATTTTTACCCCTAGTTACCAAGGTCTTCCAGCCTATTGAAACACAGACTCACCCCCTGTGCTCTAAAATTAATACCTATTTATTTAAGTTACGACTGAGCTAGCTATATTATTATAATATTACCTTAAATTTCTTGTCGGAATGGTAAATATACTTGTTAATACAAATTTCTTTATTACTTTTATTTTATACCACTATAGGGCTCCCCGAACCGTTACAGTACTAATAACTATTGTAAATGTGTAAGTAATTCTGTCTGCCTCTTTGTCGCCTTTTCATAGCTAAACAACTGAACCGCTTTAGATGAAATTTGGCAAGAAAGTAAATTCCTTGAATTGTTTTATATTTTGAAATGTAGTCCTCTGAATAAGGGACGGGAAATAACTTCAGTCCCAATCCCACGCTTGCGTGCCGACAAACATGGTACGAACTGTGGAAGGTTTGATCGTATGTTCTGAGGTGTGTTCTTAGGTACAGGCGACGTCAAAGATATGTTTACACTTTTGCACCTTACTCCTTTGTAATAAGACGAAAAGTGTAAACATATTTTAACGTCGACTGTACCTACAAAAAGTACGTTCATTGTCGTCGTGTAAGGCAATCCAACGTACATCCTTATCGAATCGCACCAAAATCATGGTATGCTTCAAAAGTTGGCTTGGCACCGACTTCAAACATATCAGTTGGTAACGCATAGACTTAAAAAGGATAATATTTTATTTCATCCTTTTTGAAGTCGGTTTTCTTTTTTTTGTAAAAAGTTTTTATAAATCAGTGAGCTGTTTGTTGTGTTTTGTGAAAAGAAGTTTAAATAAATTCCGAATTAAATATATACTTCCAATAGTTCCAATGACTTAATTCTTGACTTGATAGTCACACTTGATATGATTATTGCTGCTCATTTGGTTGATAAACAATTCAGTCTTACCTATATTGCTGCTCATTTGGTTGATAAACAATTCAGTCTTACCTATATTAGATCCGTGGTTACCTATATCAAATACCGCTATGTACTACCGCTCTATGGAGTTGGTAGGAACTCGAGTCGTTTGAGTCTATATTTGAATAAATGGACTCGTGTTTCTATGTGTTCGTGAATTTCACAAATGCAAAATTGAAGTACTAACCAAGACTCAAAAAATGAAGTCAACAGTATTGCTTTTATCATTTGGATTATTGGTGAATATCGTCACTGCAGTTGAAAATCGTGTCTTTTCACTCTGGTTTACGGTACCTTACTTGTCATTCGACATTATTATAAGAGGAAGATCTTTAGAAAGATCCTAAGGCTCTACAAGACGTGAGGATGACTCTTGGAGAGTGAGGAGGAACTTGGAGGTGGAAGAACTGGTGGGCGAGCCCAACATCATCGGCGAGAGGGAGACGTCTCGACCTCGCTGGCTCGGCCGTGTGGAGAGGATGGGAGAGGATCGTGCGGCCAAAAGAGCTTATCTGGGGCGACCAACTTTGAGACGTCCGGTCGGAAGGCCTAGGTACCGATGGATCGATGAGGTCCAGAAAGACCTGTGTGGCATACAAGCGGCTGAATGGCGTCATGGATAGAAACGAATGGCGAAATTTAGTGTCGGAGGCCAAGATCCACTTCGGGTCGCTGAGCCAGTATTATAAGTCTGAAAAACTGGGTCGCGTCTTATAGCACAGTATTCAAAGGAATCTTAAATTGGTCGGTAAGCGCTCAGAATACGGCCCGGTAATAAACGCCAGCATGCCGATACTTCCGCTCGGCTCAGCTTAATGCCCGGGTATTGAACCGCGATTTATTAACGCCGTCTTTTAAACACGTGACTCAAACAACTGCAGGAAGCCGGTTTGAACGCGAAAAAAGTAAGTCTATAAATAGCACACAAACATTAGGGTTAGTAAGACGGTGATAACATTATAACTTTATAAACATGAAGGCATGACTATTTTTTTTCAACTAACAGATAAATGGAACAATCTCTTAATTGACATATATATGTACATTGATGTACGTACATATCTTTCAAACCGAGAAACGAGAGGTAACATTGTGTGTAATGTGTGTCTATTTTTAGCATCACAGTTTTTTTTTTTGACATTGGAACTTGAGTCGGATCGAAAATCCGGCCCTATTTCTCAATACCCTAAATTTAAACATTTTCATTTTAGCTTGCCTAAGAATAAAACTAAAACTATATTTACAGTATGCCTTTGCCCGTAGGTATTATTAAGAATTTAATATAAATATTAAGAATTTTAATTTTACTTTAATTGTAATCCCCGAAGAAGAGATAGTATTAAATACTTATTTATCGTAACTGAAAACCAAGTCAATCTTCTTTCATCTAACCTTTGTTTCACGTGCGACTTCAGTGTCTTTATAAGTTACATAATATATAGATTATTGCATGTCACTCTTGTTATTTATTACTACACCGTGCATACCCGTTCCCGGAATTCCTTTTTACCTCCGGAATTGTGACCGAATTTCATCTGTATTTCCTTTGTCTGCCTGGTCTATGTTCTTTGTAACCTTCTGGCGCCCCATATTTACTGTAGGTTGAGCAAATATGAGGAATCCGTGCTATTCTAACAACGGAATATCGACGGGGCGTTCAAAAAAAGATTCATTGGGTCGGCGAATGTAGTTCACGATTTGCCTTTATTCGTAGCATGAATGGACTTATAGGTATATCTATGGTAACTTAATAAGTAAAACATGTAAAAAATTGGTATTTTTTTTATTTTTGCTACAAGCTTTTATCGCTGCCCGTACGGATATGATGGTCGTTTTTGTCTACGAGACGACATGATAAAACGGTGCCCGTCACTTTCAATCCCGCGGAGTTAAAAAGTGACGGTTATTTTATCACGTGGATAAAGCGATCCATAATAAGCCTGCATTACTTTTATTTGCACGGCCAACTAATACTCGTCGACACAATTCTAATAACCCCAAACACAATTAAATTTGCGTTGGCTATACCTCCTGTCTCCATCTATCAGCTTTATGGTATCATAATATGCCATTGTCATCCGATTGACATACTCGTATGTATGCAAAATTTCAGCTCAATCAGAAATCAGAAAGTTTGTCTTTAGCTTCCAATATTTGATCCACACTAACATAATTATGTACATACAAATACATACATACATATTTACGTACTACAAGGCAAGTTAAATAAAAGCTTGTAAAAAGATGCTTGCTTAAGGTGCAGTGAGTTCAGAAAACGGAGTTTTTTAAAAGCCGTAGCTCTTTTTTGGATCACAATACGGCTGCCATACATTCAATTAGCAAACTTGAGGGCTTTTTCTAGTGAGTGGAGGGATTAGAATCCTAAGTTTTTGACTTTTGCTCGATAGAAAACGATCACGAACATAGGTCTAAAACGGACTTTAAAGATTCGTAACAATTTGTGCACAAAAGATAGAAATATGAAAACTGCTTCTATGTACGCGCAATTGTATGCTTGAACGACTACCAGGATTACTTTTTTTTTTAATTTCACATTCACTAAATAAGTTCGAAAATATGATATCAGCGGTTCCGTGCACGCAACTTCTTTGATCAGATGCCCGCTGGGCTCGGATCAAAGCACACGTATCGCGAATTTAATTAAAATGACAGTTGATTTTGGCATTTATTTCGACATTAAGTCATATACATATACGAAAAAGTATACCAGTAGACAAATAGTATTTAAAAAAACAGGGTAAATAATTATCATCACATGGAGCTCGAGTCTCATCTTAGATTTGATTTGTTGGGGCATAATGGTTGAAAAACGCAGTAAACTATCTTAAAACAATACGATTCCAATATCATTTAAGTAATTTGCTCCTTGAAACCCGGCTTAGAATGAAAAAAGTTTGAAGACTCATACTTATTGATTGGAATTAATTTTCATTATGCTGGTATTAATATTGCATACCTATTTGACGTACTTTTGTACGTCAACGTCAATGAACTGTGATGACAATGTTGTGATCTTGTATTTATGTTAGAGAACTTTTGATCTTCAAATATTACCTATTAATACGGAACATTATGTAAATATTTCGTGTACTACTTGAAAATCGTGCAGTGGTACACCTATTTTGTTGCTGTGAGGTCCGTCTAAGATAGATGTATAATGCGGTTACGTGCTGTTCTGCAAACCTTCATGAAATCAAGAATAAATAAACGGCTATGGTCTAGCCTCAGCGAGTTTTTGCGGCGTGTGAGGCCGAGATATACATTATACATACTGGCCTACGAGGCTTACAGCCCAAAACCACTGCGGTGCCTGGTTTGTGATTGCCTATGTATCGAGTGTTATACTAATTTACTATAAAATAAAACAAAGTTTTTCGTTCAATGATATTCTGTGCATATTTAATTTTATACCTCGTCGATGACAAACAAGCATACGGCCCGTCTGATGATAAGCAATCTTCGTAGCCTTTGGATGCCTGCAACTCCATGCGCGTTGCCGAGTCTAACACTCCGCACCCCTCGTTGATAACTGGCAACCATACTCACCGGCAGGAAGGACACTATGAGTAGGGTCTAGTGCTAGTGTTATTTGGCTGCAGATTTCTGTAAGGTTGAGCTCTGCTCTAGATCTGGAATGACATCCGCTGTGCTGTGCCCTACCACACAAAGCGAGATGTCATTCTCAGTTCCCATTCCCATACCTCTCTTTGGACGTAGTTCAAGGACCATATATCTTAAATATGCCGATACCGATATGTCCATATATCTTAAATATTAACTATAGAGATTCAGAGTCTGAACATATAACCGTAAGTTTACCAAAAACATGCCGTAATAGCTGTAGGTACAGTCAGATGCAGAGAGAAAGAATCCGCCAAAATGAAATTTCCACCCTGCCAGGACTTTATTTATTGATAAAGATAACGATATATTTATTTGCAATAAATATAGTGATGAACATAGGTGGACAGTAATTTTGGATGCGTAGGGTAGAGCGGGGAGAAACGTAACACTATGTACTTTGACCTTAGTTTCTGGTTAACCATTATTATTTTGATGAGTTTAATGTAGTCATACTCGTATATAACGTCAGTGCATGTTCTGTACATTAACGTCTTGACTAACATTATAATTGTGTATTTTGTTTTAAAAAAATCGTCTTTTGTTACTAATGACCCCGGTGGCGTGCAGAAAGTAACACGTTGTGGGTCAAAAGTAACAAGACACAGTGGGCTGTAATTTAATATAATATGACATATCAAATCAAAATAAAAACCGGTCAAGTGCGAGTCGAACTTGCGTCCCAAGGGTTCAGTACTGTACACATTTTTGAACGAGCGAGCAAAGCGAAGTTCTTAAGTACATTCAACTATTTATTCAATTCGTCCACACACGGCTGGCTATCTTAGGATAGTTAGTTACCCATTTTTTTTTTGTTCAAGTATTATGTTAAGCATAGTGCCTACATTTTTTTTTCATTGTTAGGCGTATCTCTGTTAATTCAAGATAACAGGGCTATAACCGCGGCAATCGAAGTTCGCAAATTGCTGGCATTTCTCTCTCACTCTAATTACCTACGGTTTCATTGGTGTAAAAGAAAAATCCCCGCAATTTGCGAAATTCGAATGTCGCGATATACGGCAGTTCAGCCTTCTCACTTAGCTACTCGTACTTAAACCAATTATTTGTTCTGTTTGAGCACTAACCTCCTAAAGCTCATGCTTCGACCTTGCGTGGAGGTGCACCTCTCTCGGATGCTTCAGGCCTTCGGCCCAACGCAGAGCTTGGTCATCGACCTTCGCACTAGCTGTCCGCACCACGTTTCACGTAAACAATTGCGGCTGTGTCCCTAAAACAGCCCAACCGCGTTTGTTTTCTTAAGTCCGACTCACGCTGGACTCTAGATTTCTAATAGGTTTTCCTGTCATCTAGTGGTAGAAGGTTGTGTATTTTTTTTTCAAAATTTTAGACCCAATTTTATCGGAGATAAGAGGGGGGGGGGGGGTCATTTTTTGCCTATTTTCTTAAATAACTTAAACTGTTTCATATAAAATTATAAAAAAATATATTTGAGATCCTCAAAATTAGCCCCTTTATTATGTAACACGATATGGTTTGCAAAACTTGGTTTTCTAATTTACTCATATTCCCCTTAAAATAGCCCCCTATACTTAAAATTCATTTGTTTATATTACATGTCCGTCTTTGGGTAGCAGACTTCCATATGTATACCAAATTTCAACTTAATTGGTCCAGTAGTTTTGGAGCAAATTGGCTGTGACAAACGGATAGACAGACGCAGTTTTTTTTTTTTTTTTTTTTAAATATTTGCATTTCAACTACATAAACATTAGTATTTTTTTTTCAAGTTAGAAATTGTTTTTATTTCAAGTGATGAGATCAATTATTGTCTTATAAACATGTTTTCTAATCAGATAATTTAGGGTCAGAGTTTTACACTTACAAATATGGCATACATCGTTTATAAATATGGCATAGATCCAATAGGTATATTGTATGGGATGTAAATGTTACTTTTGTACCCGACCGCATTTTTCTGAAAACATAAAAGATATCTTTGAATTTGAAACGCAACGTGTGCGAGAAAAATAAATTGCTATCAATTTAATCAATCTCCCTTCGGGTGGCAGGGCCTCCGGTTGAACGGTAGGAAAAATGGCGCGGCCATTTTTAAAAACATGCCCCTGCGTGGCAGAGGCCGGGAGCCAGACACTCCCCAATTGGCGGTGAACCGGGAGACGGTTCCGTCACAACAAGCCCGTGTGTGGCAGAGACCGTCTCCCGGCCTCTGTGTGACGCCGTATTTTGCGCCTAAAATAAAACCGTTAAAACTATGCCTTGCTTGCTCACTTTTGCAAAATGCATTCGTCAATAAACAAGGATGGTATTCCTTAACGGTTGAATTCCCGCGTAAAATAATGTTTTTTTAGAAATGGCGTGATGTTCCCGCTCACCTCGCCCATTACGCGCTGACCGTCGAGCCGCGAACATTTAGAAACCAGAAATTTATTTGCTAAAAACATTGTCCTTACAAAGGTATACAAATGGAATACGCAGTGATAAAAAGTGAAATAAACTGTGTGAAACGTGTTAAATGTTATGTTTTGTCATAAAGGCTGCTTTTTCTACAATCAATTGTTTTATTTCCTAATTATACGTATTTTTATACATGAAAGAAAAAAAAATTGGTATTATGAGATTTGATCAAGTCCAGCATAATTCACATAAATATAATGAAATTCATTGGTATACAATCAAATAAGCCATTTTATGCTGAATTCAATGATACATAATTAATATCATTCATACATATTTTTTGAGAAATGGTCATATTTCTAACACACGCCAAATTCGCGATGACCACCCATGGAGGCCACGCCACTAGACGTATATTTTTCTAAATTGGCCGCGCCACTCAACCTCAAGCCACCGTTAAATCTGAGGCGCCGCCATTCAACGGCTTGTTATGACTGTCCGTCTCCCGGCTCCCCGCCACCATAGAGACTGGGAGCCAGACAATGCCACTCTAGGGGATATGCAAATATTCAGAAAATGTATGAATTTTAATACAACATAAACATCAAATAACTAAAAGTCAAAAAACGTACTTTAGATTCGAAAAATCACGTTGCGTCCTCTCACACAACCTAATAGCACGTGGCGACCGTTTCGACTGAATGCGCTGACTGAGTGAAGGGGGCACCACTGTCTATCACTTAATAGCAGCGGAGTGGTATTTTGTCTATTAGATAAACCTACAGAGCAATAGTTCCTTTCCACCCGCAGTTACTTTTGTCCCCGCTCTCCCCTACATTTCACTTGAAGAAGCATGCAATTTTTTCTTAGTAGCTAGGTAGTATAACTAAATATATACAAATTGAAGCTAAGCTAAGGTAAGTTATATAATAATAACATCATCGGAATACACATATGATTTTAATGAAATTGTCATTGAATTGATTTGTGCCTTATCGAAAGCCCTATTGATTAGAGTAGTACCTAAATAACGTTTTTCATTTGACGACTTCTGTATTTATTCGGTTTATTTAGTTCGAGTATCTAATGAATTCGATTATTTAGTTAATTTACATTTAAGTACGTCACATGTGACATGAACAGACAAGGAGAGCAAGATAAAATATATTGTTTTGTCTTCCTTCTTTCAATGGAACTTTTTTAGAGTTTCTCTTCCTCAAAGGAGGCTAGTGGTTAAGACGAAACTCAAAATACTCTCATTTGCATCTTAAAAAAAACAGGATGGGTCACTGACCTGTCCCGGTAAAGTGAGGTAGTGTGCGTGACGCGTGCTTGTGTGTGAAATGGGGTAATTTGACAGAATCTGAAAATTTTCCCCGGGCATACCTCACCTTAAAAGACTTGTGGATTTCATTGTGCCTCTTTTGACGAATTTCTAATGAAATAAATAGAGTGTGTGTGGAGAATATTTTTGCACATTGTATTGAACAAAATATTATTGCAGGTGATTCAAATGTTCTTACCAATACGATTTCAATTGAATGTCAATACTTTACCCGTATTCCGAAATAACCTTTCGATTTCGATAGTTATTGTAGTGGACCCGACCCTTCAACAATAGTGCGGGGTATATTAACCCTTTTTCACCCTATTTCCGACCCAGTCGGTTTTATAGTAACTTTAATGTCTTTTACTAGAAGGGAAGATAAAGTTTATCGAGTGCGAGAAATTGAATGAGCTGTATGTCATGCTAGTCGACCCGTAGCTCACGCTTGACGAATAGAATTGTATTAAAGTCGATATGGGAAAGATCGTCTATCAGTTAAGACTATCTGCAAGCTTTTTTGTCGCTTCTAACTTTTGTGTTTGTACACTTCGATTATAGAAGATTAGTAGACCAGAAGAAGCGAAGTTCCTCCTTTCTGACGTATACAAATACCAGAATTCCCTGCCCTATGGTCTTCTCCACAATTGACTTGAAAATTAATGTCGGTTGTTAACGATGTATGCAGCTTAAAGATATTTATAGTTTTTTTTAGTTCTCCTCAAGTACAAATGAAAAAAAATGGAGGAAATCATGTGTATGTATAACTCTACATTGTACAAAACGCAAATTTATGGCACAGGATAGGCAGTACAAAGGCGAAATTATCCCTATAGAGGATTTCTTCCAGTTAAACTTTGAGGACACGGGTATGTCCTTAAAGGACCCGGGTATGTCCTTAAACTACGTCCAAGGCCACCGGTGGACGGGCAGCAGCGTCCCTCAAATTCGGTGTACACGACTGCGATCGCCAACCCGCCTGCCAAGCGTGGCGATTATGGCATTCACCCCCCACAAGGGGGAGGCTTATGTTCAGCAGTGGACGTCTCATGGCTGAGATGATGATGATGATGAAACTTTGAGTAGATGAGAATTGATGAAGAACAGTAGACAAATGTAGCACTGAAAGTCAATAAAATTATAAAAGAGGGCGAAAATAATTAAATAAATAATTCATCTTCATTATCAATCGTCATTGTCACTCATTGTGTATTCGGCAATTCAGTTATTCAATACTTAAATATAACAAAATATTGTCCAATGAAGAGTGAACCCGTGTCGTTTATTTCAACAACAATACGGGTTTGTGTTTGCAAACACATAAATAATACATGATTTACTTTTTAAATAAAACGTGTGTAGTTTACACTTTCCTCAATAGAATTGTAGTAAAAGATTGCCTCGAATTGTAATTCAGGATCCGTCACAGTTGGAACCCAACACGAATTGTTAAAGGGCTTATTTTTAAAAGATCTTATATCTTGCCAATATTTTACAACTAAAATATACATTATACACCTTAATATAAAGTTGAGATTTGTACACAGGGTGACGTATTGGTCAATTGGTCTTTATTCTTTAAAAGGACTTACGTCTACTAGAGATGTATTGCAAAAATAGATCTTAAAACACTTGATATTAGGTAGAAATTTGTAAGACGCTGACGTTTTAGTTGACTGCGCCTCAATTGTCAAGAATCGGTCCCCGGTTAACAATTTTGGTTCCACATGTTTCGATTGATTTTGGAACTCTTTTACGATCCGATTGTTCAAAAGATGTTTAAAGGTGGGAATAAGGGATTAGGTACATGTATTACGGCACTTAAATTTAAAATTGTATGGTTACTTAGACTTACGTTATTTTGATGATGTTTTGTTTGTGTATTTTATGTATGTGATGAATATGAAATATTCAATGTTGAAGTACGATTGTTACCTTATATTTAGTGTTTTTTAAACAATTTTAAATGTTTACAAAGATTTAAAAAAAAATACTAACGATCCGGATACGATACAAATCTATTGTAGAGAATAGGGAGCTCTATCTTTGGACCATATTTATCGAATTTTGACGAAAAAAATTCAACATAAGAATAAAAGTCAGCCCAATAATCGTCAGTTTTAAAGAACCGAACCGAATGTGCTGTTGGTATTGGTACGCCAGATTTATCACCAGGCATAGAAGTTATTGTGGCAAAAAAAAGTGATTGACAAAATGAAATATCGACATGTCTGTTATCGATGTTACCTTAACTTGATCATAGATATTTATAACACTGTATAATAACATAGCTACCGCGTAGTACACAACACGTTCGATATCTTTGATAATTTGTTAGTTTTCTATTCTTTTGGACCTGTATACTACTGTTTACGTTTTTATTTTTAAGTACTTACACTAAATATATGTAGTAATAAATTATGTGCCGGTTGGTAACTGACATACGTTCTTAAAATTTGACGGTAATTTACAGCAAGTAGAAGTTACATCTTTTAATGACTAATCTATTATAGACTTATCGATAACAGATTTATCGATGTTTTATTCTCTCAAACACTCGTCTATGCCACAAAAACTTCTAAGTATTTCTGTATATTACCCTTAATAAGACGGATCGTTCTTGAACCAGTCCATCCCTCATATGTAGGTACATCCCTCTGAATTACTGATGAGGCTATTTACTTACAGCAGCTGTGTGTAGATTGTGTAGTGTGTTGGTTACCGGAATCGTAATATTGTAACAGTTTTCAATGATTCACGGTTAGTTTCCGAGTAACCGGGATATGGACCGTGATTAGGTACCTTTTGTATTCTTTTCCGATAGAACAAGATGCATGTAACTGCGTCGAAATATCGGGAGCTTTAAAACAATAAGTACAAAATCGATGTTAAGTTCTCTCCCGACCCGTGGTCCAACCGCTATGTCCAACTGGTTGTGCCACGGATAAGTACAATTATGAATTATCCATAGTCCAACCGATTGTACCACGAGGAAGCATGTTTATCCGTGGTCGAATCGGTTGGACCACGGGACACTAAATTTATCGGTAGTCCAACACTCTCTGTCTATCATCTTGTAGTACCCACAATACAAGCCTGTTAAGCTGGTAGAGAATGCCTTTTGTTGTATATTTTTTTATCGTGCAATAAAGTTTAAATAAAAAAATATATAAAATATATACATTAAGCTTACTTACTGTGGAACTAGGTCGATTAGTATAAAACTCACCCATTACTATCGCTATCACTACACCTTTTAAAACAAAGTCCCCCGCCGCGTCTGTCTGTCTGTGTGTTTGTATGTTCGCGATTAACTCTAAAAGTACTGAACGGATTTTCTTGCGGATTTTACCTATCAATAGAGTGATTCTTGAGAAAGGTTTAGGTGTATAATTTGCTAACCCGTGCGAAGCCGGGGCGAGTCGCTAGTAATACTTATTTATCATTCTACTCGTAACATTCGACCAAATCCCCTAATATGATATATCGCTCTTAAACCAGTACATCCCTCATATGTACGTCATATCCAACATCTGTATTGTTGATGAGGTGGTTTACTCTGGCTGTGTGCAGTGTGTGTTGCTTACCGGAACACAGATGTCTTAGCACGAGAGATGTGCTTTATGGGCTGATTCATCATCATCATCATTTCAGCCTATATACGTCCCACTGCTGAGCACATGCCTCCTCTCATGCGCGAGAGGGCTTGGGCTATAGTCCCCACGCTAGCCCAATGCGGATTGGGGACTTCACATACACCTTTTTGAATTTCTTCGCAGATGTATGCAGGTTTCCTCACGATGTTTTCCTTCACCGAAAAGCTAGTGGTAAATATCAAATGATATTTCGTACATAAAATCCGAAAAACTCATTGGTACGAGCCAGGATTTGAACCCGCGACCTCCGGATTGAAAGTCAGACGTCATATCCACTCGGCCACCACTACTTCTGGGCTGATTATTAGCCGCTAATATGCAGGGTGGCTGAAAACGTGCATTTCCGATGCTAGGGAGGTTTTGGGATTATACTGAGCAACTTTTCCTATGAGACCAACCCCGAAATGGCGAAAAAAATTTGGGCTGTTTCATATAAGTGAGCTGGTCCGTTTTCTATGGGCGGGTACATTTTTTTTTGGCGATTTCGGGGTTGTTTCCATAGTAAAAGTTGCTCAGTATAATCCCAAAACCTTCCTGGCAACAGGAATGTACTTATTTTTGGCCACTGCGTATAGTCAATGGTTTTAATTACAAATTCCGAGTTGTAATTCTTTCTTGCATAATCACATCTTATTGCTGCAACGGAAATACATTATTTGTGAAAATTGCAACGGTTTAGCTATCACGGTTCATGGGATACAACCTGGTGACAGACAGACAGACGGACAGACACACCGGACAGCGGAGTCTTAGTAATAGGGTCCCGTTTTTATCCTTTGGGTATGCAACCCTAAAAAGGAAAAATGCGATGCAGGATCTTCTGCAACAATATCATCTATGTTGTCGTTTACCGACCCCACAACCATAGACTTATGTAGACAAGTAGAACCAACTCGTAGATAGAATAGATTCATAAGTAGACAGGCGATATGGTCCCTAGCGATACATGCCATTACATCGGAGGTCGTTCTCATTGGCTCAATTGACTCCGCTTGGGCCACGATTCGTTCGTCGCTCCCGCAGAAAAGGGGTCAATTAGATACAAATGTTGGTTTGAATGGTATGCGGGACTATTTTATCGTTAGAGTCTGGAGTTCTAAAACTGTTTGCAGTCTGCAGTGGTAGCACGATCGCGTTTATGGCCGAAGTACCTTTCCTACCGCTTGCACTTACGTAAATATTTTACAGTAAAGGCAGGTCAAGAAAGGTACCTTGACTGTACCCAGTCAGCATTAATAGCAGGAAACAACGTGCAAAAAGTATATGCTACCCTGGAATATTTTTCAAAATACAGGATATATCCCTACAGTTCCTTTTCAAAAGTATTATTCACAATCTAATTCTTGTACATATAGAAACATATATTTTGTTTTAACTAATAGAAAATGGTGCTGAATGCACTTTGCTTTTTGACAGATAGATTTTTGATGATTTCGCAAAAATCAATTACGTCTTTGTTAACTGATACAGTAGACCTACAGTCAAATAATTTAATTTCCTACCCATTTTGTATTTTGTCACAGTGACAATAGTATTATTTAAGTCTCAAGCGACTTTCAATTGATTGTTACTGTGACAATGTACAAAATGGGATATTAAATCCGTTGACTGTATTTAGTTGCAGAAACATTTTTTCTCCACCTGTGCAAAAAAACGAACCCAACAAAGCCGAGCTCATAAAACATTTTCTGACACAACATGTTACTTTTAATGTTCGCATTGTGGCCAAATCATTTGTCATCTCCTTCCTAGTTTTCCCTAAACCGGGCTTGACGTATGGGTCGGACCGAAGGCACGTCTTTGCTCGAAAATTATTTCCGAGGGCCGAAAGTGGGGCCTTTACGCGCCGTTTACTGTTCTTCAATTATGTGATTTCCTTTAAGTGGTCACTCCCTCGCCCTCGAGTTATTGAAAAGTTGCAGAGTTCTTCTGTTATTATAGCGAGGTTAAGTGCATTGGGGCATCGATTGCTTTTGGGACGCGGCTGTTTTAATAATTGGCTTATTTCGGAGTTAGTGGAGAAAACTCCGCGTTGCTGGAGTTGAAATTGTTTGGAAATAAAGTCTCGCCTTTTACTGGCTTGCTTAACAGAGAATATAAAACAGGATATTTTGAAATACTTAGTGGATGCTCGTCATGGGAAGTTACTAAATATGGAGTTACTGTATTTTGTGTTATTATTTTATTGAAAAAGTGAAGTTTATTGAAAATGAGTTCATTCATAATCTGACTATGCAATTTTGCAGCACGCTGTACAAGACTCTTTTCATCATTTTGTATGAGTCGCGGCAATGAGACCGCAGACTTATTTTCTGAAAATCATGAAATGTATAAATTTCTTACCTCTTTTACAAAAAATACGCATTATATAAAGCTAATAAAAAGCTTCGTATATTTCCCGCAAAGAGCAATCACTTCATTCCACATTAACGCACTCATCATTCAATATTTGCTAAGGATACGCCACCGATCAAAATCCATGCAAAATACACGAGTAAGGCGGGGCGAGTGTAAGCAATAATGTTATACTAGGGCTGGCATTGCTACAGCTAACAGAACATATGCTTTAGGCAAACCAGTTTGGAAAAGACTATTGGAAACCACGGGTGACCCTAGGGCTGGCTCATTCCTAGGCCAAAGAATAGGCATAGCTATTCAGCGTGGGAATGTAGCCAGCCTTATGGGCACCCTTTCGCAGGGGACAGATCTGGGGGACCTAAGGTAGGTGGGTAAGTTTTATTTATTTTCTCCAATATGCTCGGAAATGTTCACCTTACTGTAGCAAAAATACTACGGGAAGTTCTTTGTTAATGTCAAACTCAAATTAAAAAACATCAAACTATCGCTGTCCTGTTCTAGCGGACGGGAAGTAAAAAAACACTACAGTAATAACTTATTACTGTAGTGTTTTTTACTTTTTAATAATAAAAAACGCAAACGGCCAATTATTATTGCCGCGAGCCGCTTCTACACGACCCGATCAGCTATCATTTCACGTGTATGATCGTGCAAATACTGCTTAATAAAATCAAAGATTATTTTTATATTTTTTTTAAATCTCATCCGTGTTCATAAAGCTTATATAGTTTGTCAAAGGACTTTCTCATTTCAAACATAGAATAAGAGAATTATACTATCTTTGTCTTACACTAGTACTAGCACCCAAAAGAAAAGGATGGGTATAGTTTTCCTGGTTCTTACTGACTGAAAAGTTGGTTTGACCAACTATATTGCACAATTATATTGAATGAACGAATACTGAATGGCAGAATAAGTTTGTAACTTTAACTTTTAAAAATTAATTAAAGAGGGAAATTGTTTTTGACATTTTGGATGTGAAGGTTTGATTTGAGTGATGCTTGATGGTTAAATAATAATTATTTTAGCTTATTTCCTCGCATGTTTGGAGAAAAGCACTATATATGCCTCGGCAGGAATAGCAATTCGTGGATTCGTCTTCTTTGTCGGACTCCGCTTCGCGTCGTCCGACAAAATCGAAACTCATCCACGAATTGCCCTTTCCCGGCCTCTGCAATAATGTACTATTATTTTATTAGCTTTAGTTTTAATTGATTTAGTTTATACTTAATTTTAATAATAGTTTGTATAAGTTTTGTTATTGAATAAACTACATTAAAAACCAGTTTAATATGTAACCTATAGATTCCTAAACTTACATCGACTGGGATATATTTGCATCGATGTCAGTACGAGAGGGATGCATTGTCAGTTTGTCAAAATCGTGGTAAGGATACAGGTTCGATCATTTTGGATTTTTTTGGAAATAATGGAGGCATGGGGGTTTCGCGAGGTCTACATATCACAAAGCCACTATTAGTATTTAAAGAAATATAATAGTTATACTAGAACTTTTGAGGCGAATCTTCGCCAACGCTCGGAAACCGGCAGGAATGCTCTCAGATTACTCCTCAAACCAGCCCATGTATAAATACAGTCCTCATCAAAATTCACCAACATTTTACACCTTACGCTGTTGTAATAAGGGGGAATTTGATAGCATATTATAGATGTTCGTATAAAAGATGTGTCATACGTATCTTTATGTATATGTCACGTACGAACGTCGAGTCAATGAGACGTGATCAATTGAACAATTGGTGCTCCCCTCGTACAATATGGCTGTCATACGCTACCGATTAAGGGTATATTTTGACTTGCTGTAGTAAATCAAACACCGAGCTCAGATGACAACTAGTTTATTCCAATAATAACGGGTAGATATCTATTTTACGGAACTACCTACAACATCTTTCCCTTAAAAATAATAAGCATGCATACTAACTAAGGTAGGTATACATAACTAAAGTAAACTAAGAATAACTAAAGTAAAGTAAGAATTACACAATCACTTTCCTCCTCTTTGTTGAAGGAAAAAAAAATTGAACAAAAGAGAAGAGATAATAATAAAACTATAGATAGAAGTAGCGTAGGTTTTGTCTTACACTATATATATAATATTTGACTGTCAAATTTGGTTTGACCAACTATAACACCTATAGACTATACATATACTTATCTAAGTTATTTAAATGAATACAAGTTGATATAAGTACCTAAAACAAAGTATTGATATCAATGCCCATTTTGCGAGCTCTGTTACGAGTGAGTGTGGGCTCGTTTGGCTGAGCAGTCTGGGTAGTAACGCTCGTAGACGGGTTCGGAGGCTGCTCGACAGCAGGCGCACACTTTACATCGGGCGGACTCGAACCGTGTCCCAGCGGCTGCGAGGTCGGTGGTGGTGGCCCAACTGGCTCGCACTTAATTAAATGTCTGCGATTACGACGGTATTCCATACCTCTCCGATTTTTTATTATGTATGACCGAGGAGTACTACATGTTTTTACAATTTTCCCTCTCATTTTATTAGTCGTACTAGTGTGGTCCATTATTATTACGTCATCGCCGACATTCAATTTTGCAAGATGCCTACAACGTTTGTCATAGTTTGTTTTTGTTTTATTTTGTTGCTCAATTAGTGCCTTATGACACTGCAAGTTCATATTGACCGGTTCTAACAAACTATGATGAACGGGCAGCCTGCAATTTAACCTTCTACCCATTAACAATTGCGCGGGAGAACCTATGTTTCCACGCGGCGTATTTCTGTAACTTAATAAATCTAGATAAAAATCCGTACCACTATTTATTGATTTTGTTAAAATCTTTTTTATACTTTGAACAGCTCTTTCGCTCTTTCCGTTAGATTGAGCGTAGTGGGGAGAAGACGTTATGTGCTCAAATCCCCATTGACCTTTGAACCGATTAAAATCCCGACTTGTAAATGTAGTGGCGTTATCTGTGATTACTGTTTGCGGTATCCCGTATCTAGCAAAATTCTCTTTCATAACAGTAATTACAGACAACGATGTCATGTTTTTCAACTGAGCCACCTCAATAAATCCTGAGAAATAATCAACCATAATTAGAAAGTATTGCTTTCTATACTCAAATATATCCATTCCTACTTTACACCACGGCAATTCTGGAATAGGTACTGGCAACATAGGTTCCCTAGCGGGAGCATTCTGGCACTCCTGGCAGGCCTCACAGCGCCGCACATACAACTCAATGTCGCGGGTGATGCCCGGCCAGAACAATACCTCTCGCGCGCGGCTCTTGCAGCGGTCAATGCCCTGATGACCGTCATGAATGATTTTTAGCATCTGTTCCCTTAACGCGGCAGGGATGAGAACAAGCTTGTTTTTAAAAATAATATCTGTAATTATTTGTAACTCGTCTTTATATGACCAATAACATTTCAATTTTTCAATAATTTAATTATGAAGTACATAAATATTGATGATCACATTGATTACTCACCATTCTACATCTTCTTCGATGACGTCTTCCATACCTGCATTCATCACATGTACTGATAGTCCAGTAGTCCACGCGTTATTTTATCGTTGTAACTTAATAACTTTACAGAAAGTATTTATTTATCCCACCGCTGCCACCATGTAGTAAATCAAACACCGAGCTCAGATGACAACTAGTTTATTCCAATAATAACGGGTAGATATCTATTTTACGGAACTACCTACAACACTTGCTATGTTTTATAAATTTATAGTGTCACGTCACTGATGGAATATCGTTACTGGTATATCTTACTTAAAAATACGAATAACCCTGTATTATTGGTTCGTTACTGAACTGGTGTGAAGTAAGAAGTTCTTTTTTTTGGTTCAAAACTTTTAAACAGCTACTTCACTTAACTGGTTTTAGATTTGATTTAGTACTTAAGACTATTTTTGTATTGCCGGTCATAAAGATTATCTCCTTGTTGGCTAAATTGACACTAAAACAACAAAACTGCGTAGGTACTTTAAACAAGTGCCGCTATTTAAATGCATTCTAACTAACTTAAACAGAATTCACTTTAAAACAAGCCAGCTGTATATTTGAATAAAATCTACATTTGAGACGACAAAACTGCTTACGAGCTTTTAACCTACAAGATACGTACGGTAAAATCCTCGAATAGATCCTTAAACCCGACCCAGACATATTGTATCGTTTCAAAGGGGTTTTATCCGTGTATTATAAGAGGATATAAAATTCAATGCTACGCGGTTTTAACATCAAAGATAGTTACGGTCGAGATAATGAAAGGGCGCGTTTTGGAACGGAACCCCAAACAGAGCAATGGGCCGCGATATGAAGAATGTTTCACGGAACTTTCCCTCGTTACAGTCTACCCCACTAATGACACCAAACGGGCCTTTTTGCGCGATACTGGGTCATTCGTCTTGTTGCCGTCGACGTGTGCGGACCTATCCGCCGCAAATTCAACATTAACCTGAGATAGATGGCCGGGCCGTACTGGCCAATGTATCAACTTTGTTTTTTTTTTTTAAGTTCTTTAATATTTCTTTACATGTTACTGATATGACGAATGTCAAAATTTGAGTGCAAAATTAACCAAGATTCACATATAGGTTAGTTTTAAGGGGTTAAATTAGAGGCTTATAAACGAATTTGTTTATTATTTATGTTACCTGTCGTGATTGTTTCACCGGATGGTCTTATCGGAAGATCAGCGCTGGAAGTCGCCAGCAACATGCTGAGGTGAGACCATTTCGTGGGACTTTCTTTTTTTTATGTTTCTCTGTTCTGTATAAGTTTTTTATTTTGTGTTTGTGCTCACGAATAAAATTATTTCTATTCTATTCTAATTTAAGCGAACGAAATTGTGGGCGAAGATTGGTTTATTTACCTTGTCTTCTAGTCATTTTGGTAATCTTAAAGGTAATATATTTGATCGGGACTGAACGCCCGCCCATGCAAACAATACCCACTCAATTTTTAATGAAATTTTCGAGACTTTCCGACAAATTAGACACCGATTCCGTGGAGGAATTATTGGCCTTTCGATCACAGAGCTATTTGCGAGCTTTCCTTTACAATCAAAAATTTTAAATGAGTTTCCTCGATCCGACGCGTAATTTTTTCCCCTAATTCCATTTTAGGATGGCATTACTCTTAAATGAATATTCATTCGTCGTGGAATCGCTTAGAGATAATAGATTGAGGTTCACATTAAAGGCGATGAATTATGGATTCTTCGCTTTGTATGCGCGAATGCGATGGAATGTGGTGGGAAAATTGATTGATTGTGAGAACGCTTAATGAGTACTTACTACCTTTTTTTCTGATGACCAGTCACAAATGCGTTAATTACCTGAAACAAAAAACAAAGAAATATAAGTCACTATATGTGAATTTTTATAGACAAACAGCCATATTATTATATTTATTTCATTAAAAACAATTACTATACATTTACTAACATATTAAAAGTCGTACGTCACAAAAAATAAATCACACTTAAAACTAATTACTGCTACGTAACCTTAACCTAACCAAGCTATAACTAGATAAAACTAAAACATAACATAATTTTTATATATTTTTATTAAATAGCTTCACTTAGTGGCGTCTGCCACTGCAGGGTAAAAGCCTTCCTCGGTTTCCCCACTAGACCCTGTCGTTGGTATTTTCTAGAGATGCAACGGATAATTGTTTGGCCGGATACCGAATACCGGATATTCGGCCTGATCATCGGCCGAATATCCGGTATCCGGACGCCGAATATTCGGCCAGCGGAACTATACCAACATTTCGGTCTCTGTAAGTTTTAATATAATAATTTATTAATATATTAAAACTTATGTACTCGTTTATTATTAATAAACGATTATGACCGTGTCTGTCTCTTAAATCTAATTTGTTTACTCCGAAATCAAGCAATGTTACTATCCGGTATCCGGCCGGATAGTAAAATAATGGCCGGATACCGGATAGTAACAGAATATCCGGTGCATCTCTAGTATTTTCCCACCATTTCATGTAGAATGCATCCAAGTAGTCCTGCCATCGGCTTTTCGGTCTGCCTGCACCGCGCCCCGGCCTGCACCATCATTGGTGTTCCGCGAGTCCCACTCAGTAACCATTTTAGCCCACCTATCCCGGGTCCACGTGGCAGACATGTCCAGCCTAGTCCCACTTTGACATAATGATATTTATTTATTCAAAGTCTTATCCGAAAATTCGTTTCATACTAAGCCATGGCGCATTAGCTTTCCTCGTCGTGTTGATTTGTAATTTCGGTTGCCTTTTGTTATCTTCCTAATAAGTGTTTATATTCTTAGATATCTAAAAATAATGTTTTAAGTTAAAAACAATTTTAACTAAATTGCGCGCTCTAGTCTTACAAACGTAAGTCTTATTAAAGAGTAAAGGAGAACAGAAAACTGCATTTTGTTAAAAACTTACTAGGTACTTAATTTAAGTAGGTACTTACGGCAAGACAACCTCCCAAAGGACGCATTATGCTTATTAACCTAGAAAAATGCCATTGTACAAAGTTACAGTTTTCAATCGTAAACAACTTCACAATTCCGGCCCTAGGGAGTGAACTACAAACTTTGGCCACTAGTTTTGGAAGTTTACCATGTAAGAAGTTATTACAGGGTAAAGTGACCGGCACGCGATTCCCTGGAGACTTTCGACCCTAGTGTTCTATTTAAATTGTTTCTTTCGGTTGCTATAGCGTTAGTCCGTAAAGTCACTGAATTAAAGCCATTGTTCCAATCCCAACTAACTTTTCGGCGATTTACATTTAGAGTCACTTAAGGCGAACAGTGTCCGCAACGAAGGTGAAAGTACGTTAAAATAGTCACTTGAAATTGGACATTTAAATACGTACTTTTGTATCGAAACATCCCATATTAAAAGTGACGTAACGTTCATAATGTCTATATGTCTGAAACCCTTACTAAAAAGCTGTATGGGTAGCACTCGTTCATTTATTTTTACAATTTGACATAATATTAAATAAAACATTAAAAATACATATTCATTCTTACATAAATAATAACCATGATTCAATATGTTTGTCAACAGCTCTTTCTTTAATCACACGGGTATATTTATTAAAGATAAGTGACATCAGCGACTTAAATTTTATTCCAGAATAACGGCCGTTTCGTTTAAGGGCCTCCATCGATATATCACAATATATTAGTTTTTGAAAACCTCAGGCTCTCGCTCTCGAGATCAGAGGGCCTACCGTGAACCACGTTCGACGTGTTGCCTCCCTATCACACTTGCATACGAATATATAAGTGTGTCAGAGAGGCAACATGTCGAACGTGGTTCGCGGTAGGCCCTCTGATGTATTGTCACTGCTAAATGGGTGTGAACATAGACTGGACGGACTTTAGTCGCCTTAAACGCTGTTCTGAAATTTCACGCTAGTTTCATACGAAAACAGCATCATTGGTGTTGGAAACCAGGATATTCTTGGTGCTATTTTCCTTTAAAGTTAACGCGGAAATGTCACATTTCTCGCTCCGGTAGCGCAAATATCATAAGCATAAACATAACGATGCATGTTGGTTCGTTGCATTGCACGCGTGTTAACTGCGATATGAGTAGTTCCAGAAAATTGGTAGTAATATGAGTACTTTGGTGCACCGATTTTGAATTTACATCGGTGGTTTTCGACTTCTTGATTATTCCGAAAGGCTTAGTGAAGTACAGATATGTCAACGATTTTGTTTTTATAACACTCTTCAAGGCTTTTTGTTACCTCGACGGTGGCAAATAGACGTGCGGCCCTTGAAGTAAAGTAGTATTAGTAATATTTATAAAGGGGCTATGTTAACTGCTGCTCTAAGTTCGAATAAAATTAAATTTTGCTTAAACCTCTTTTATGGATGGATGTAGTTTAAGAACATACAGGGGTTCGTACAGCTTAATGCATACCGCAATCCCACCTTAACTAGGGTCCCAAAGCTCCCAACGAAGGTCTAAATTTAACTTGAATAACTTCGTTGAGGTGAGACTATAATTGGAATGTCACAGTTCTAATGCAAAAAATCTCATTAAAAAAATCAGACAATACCAAAAAGAAGATTGGTACCGATACTTGATTAGGAAGTGAATTTGTGGACCATGTTTTAGTAGAAACAGGATATACCTAGTTAGCTAGTTTTAGAGCAAAATAATTACGTATTAAAATAACTCATCCGATTTCCAAATGTAGGTTTAAATCAGCATCGCAACGCAACTCGAACAGTATTACATTAGCCGTACATAGAGATGGGTAGTGAGTAAATACTCACGGGTAAATACCGAGTAAATACTCAGTATTTACTCAATATACCCGTATTTACTCGTTTATACCCAAATTGGTGGGTATAAACTATTTAGAGTGCTGAAAGGGGCATATAAATTTGAAATATAGGTGTATTTTGTAAGCCGCTACTGGATTAAGTACTCAAAATTGTAAGAAGTTTATTTTTAAGAGGGGCACTCCATACATGTAACTAATTGTCACAAAAAAAAATTCAGAAACCACCAACGAGTTGCACATCATTAAATGGGTCTTTAAAAATAACTGGAATGTTTCTAAGAACATTTTTGGATAAATTGAATGTTTTGGAAAAAAAACCGTTTCGAAAGGTCAAAATAATGTTTATCTCTCTATAACTTTAGAACCAAAGTTCAGAAAGAATATGAAAACATATCGGGAGATTAGCCCTATAATAGAGTACAAAAAACAATATTTTGGACATCATCGGTTGAGCCATTTTTGAGTTTTCTTTAAAAAACCCTTAATAAAAGGTCGTAAGTGCCGCGTAAACACACTGTTAAAAATTATGTAATTTTACATGCAAAAAAATTACATAATCCTGTAAAATTCCCGAAAAATCTGGGAAATTTACGGAAAAATATGACATATTACGTAATTCTCGTAAATTTTTCATTTTTTCGGTAAAATCAATAATTTTTATGTAGTTTTACATAAAATTTATGTAATAATCACTAAGCCATGAATATTTACATAAAATCTGTAAAATTACATGGAATGTTCGGGATAAATACATTTTGGTATGTATTTTTTACGATTGAAGAGGGAATTTTACTTAGAAATCTCGCAATATTACCTATTTTCGTGAAAAATAAATTTTTATGTAAATTGACTTACGTCTTATGTAATATTCCGTAAGATATCAGTAAAATTACAAAAAAACATTATGAAATTTCCCAACATTTCTTTAATTTTACATATATTCTGTTCAATTTACTGTTTAAATGGTCTTTTTACATAACATATATGTAATAATCACTAAGAGATGGAAGTTTACATAACATCTGTAAAATTACATGGAATGTTTGGGACAAATACTTTTTTTTATGTGTTTTTAACAATTAAAAAGAGAATTTTACATAAACATCTCGTAATTTTACAAATTTTTTTTCAAATTACATATTTGTGTAAATTTACTTACGTGTAATGTAATATTCGGAATAATGTCAGGAAAATTACAAACAATAATATAAAATTTCCAAAAAATTCTTTAATTTTACATATTTTCTGTAAATTTACTGTTTAAATGTGTCGCTTTACATAATAAATATATAATAATCACTAAGAGATAGAAGTTTACATAAAATCTGTAAAATTACATGGAATGTTTGGGACAAATACATTTTTTTATGTGTTTATATCAATTAAAATGGGTATTTTACATAAAAATCTCATAATTTTACCTAATTTTGTGAAAATTACATTTTTGTGTAAAGTTACTCACGTCTTATGTAAAATTCCAAAAAATGTCATTAAAATCACAAAAAACATTATGAAGTTTCCCAACATTTCTTCATTTTACATATATATTCTGTAGAAATTACTGTTTAAATGGTATTTTTACATAATAAATATGTAATAATTACTAAGAGATGAACGTTTACATAAAATCTGTAAAATTACATGGAACTTTTGGGACAAATACTTTATTAATGTGTTTTTAACAATTAAATCGGGAATTTGACATAAAAATCTCGTAATTTTACCATTTTTTATTGAGAAACACATTTTTATTACAATTTACTTACTTCTTATGTAATATTCCGAAAAATATCAGAAAAATTACAAAAAACATAATGAAATTTCCCAACATTTTTTTAATTTTATAAATTTTCTGTAAACTTCCTGTTCAAATGGGTCTTTTTACACGATACATATGTAATAGTCACTAAGAAATGCCCGTTTACATAAATATCTGTAATACTACACTTGATTTTTAACAATTGGAACGGGTATTTTACATAAAAATCTCGCAAATTTATTATTTCTTTTGAAAAATACATTTTTATGTAAATTTACTTAAGTCTTATGTAATATTCCGAAACATGTCAGTAATATTACAAACAATATAATGAAATTTACCAATATCTTCTTAATGGTATACCTACATATTTTCTGTAAATTTACTGGTAAAATAAATAAATAATATATAGGACAATTTTACACAAATTAACCTAGTCCCACAGTAAGCTCAATAAGGATTGTGTTGTGGGCACTTTAGGTATAAATGTATAATCGATACATTCTTGAATACATAGGCAACATCCATAACTCCTGATGAACAAATATATTACGTGATAATAGACACACAAATAAATGCTCTGACCAGGATGCAAACCCGGGACGTCCTGCTTTATAGGCAGGGTCACTATCAACTAATAGGCTAAGGAGGCCGTAAATATGTTTTTTTTTACATATTCAATATGTATTGTATAGTAATCACTAAGACAATGGACTTTTACATAAAATCTGTAAAATTACATGGAATGTCAGGGACAAAAATAATTTTATTATCTACGTATTTTTCTATATTATATAAAGCTGCAATACGACTGACTGATGACACAATTGTTCTCCCAGAAGGAGGTTCGTGGTGTGTTAGACTTTGACAGTTTCATATAGAGGGCGGTCTCGTGATCTCCAGAAAATTCCGACTTTTGGTCTACCGCTTCCGGTCAGAAAAATGTTGGACGGGCCGGCCAAACGGTCAGACCTAGGTGGTGCTCGACCAAATGTCATAGAGGGACCCTGGCAGTTTTTAACGCGGCGCTGAGCTTCGAAACCCAGCGCTGCCGTGTCACGCGCATCTCATGTAACTTTAAAAGTCGAGTTTCGAGATAATTACGTTTAAAGTTTTAAAGATTCAAATGCTGTTATCGTTGACGGTTCGTCGTAATTTTTTTATTTTATCTAATCTACATGTAGGAAATATGGTCACAGACTGGGCCCTTTAATTTTTGTTTCGCATAATTGAATAGTTTTCATTTTATTCGAATTAAATGTTTCCGCATGATCAACTCTTCCATACTATAGTGGTCACACGAAGTCATGTAAGTCAAGTTACATGACATTCGCGTGATCAGACGTGACACGTATTACTATAGGAATATTGTTGTCGTATAAATCAAGCGCTCGGCCAGTCATGCCTAACTCCGGTAACTTAAGAAACGATGTTGATATTTTGGTTGTGTCAGTCATACAACTTAAGTTAACTGAGTTGTGCCTGACGCCATCGGCAAAAAAATGAAGTTACATGAGTTAGCCATATGCTTTTCTCAGTAAATAATGAAGATTTTCAAAATTTTCTTATAGAAGATATATATTTAATGGTTTTTAAGACGATTTAGACTGGTTATTCGCAACTCATGTAACTCGAGTTAACGGAGTTAGGCGTGACACGGCAGAGCGAAGGTCGAAGGCCGAGCTCCGCGTAGGGCCGAAGGCCCGGAGCGTCCTTTTCGATTTCCCAAACACGCGAGGCCGAAGGCCGAGCTGCAGGAATGAAGTGCTCGCAAGCGGATCTTTTTGTCCTAGCAAAAGTACAACTTTATTTCTTTTTCCCTTTGGAAAACAAACTACTACACAATTACAACAGCAACAACAACATTACCAACAACAACACATCAACAACAGCACCAACAGCAAACAACACGCGTACCGCGGGGAACTTTACATAAAAGTGTCGTGATTTTACCTACTTTCGTGAATTTTTTTTTATGTAAATTTACTTATCTATTATGTAATATTCAGAAAAATGCCAGTAAAATTAAAAACAATACAATGAAATTTTCCAATATTTCTTTAATTTTCTGCAAATTTACTATTTCAATGTGTGTCTTTACATTACATTTTTATTTATTTTATTTCAAACAAGTTAAACAGCATAAAAGTAAAAATACCAAACTACTACTTAACTAACTTAGCGCCACTTGCACCGTCCCACTAATCCGAGGTTAACCGGTTAAACCGTTAATCCAGTGTCAAATTGTACTGGTAACCAAGGTAACTCCAGATTTAACCGGTTAACCCCGGGTTAGTGGAATGGTGCAAGGGGCCCTTAGGGTGGTATTCCACCTGTCAAATTTGCATTCAATTTCTTTGTCCAATGTCAGTGCATCTCACTCTCTCATTATTAAGTGTGAGTGATAACAATAAATAAGTACTGTGTGTTTATAACTTTTTTTATTATTTTGTAAGTGTTTTTATATTTTACTTTTATATTCATATTATAATTAACCTAACTTAAGAAGAAAAATAAATAAAGAGAATAAGTACTAAAAAGTACGGAACCCTCGGTGGGCGAGTCCCACTCGCACTTGTCCGGTTTTTTTCACATTTATGAATTCCTAGCTCTTGCCCGCGAGTTCGTCTGGTAACATACGAGTACCCATTAAGGGTGACTCACGTTAGACCGGGCCGTGCCCGGGCCGGAGCTTCCGGCGCATCGTTTTCTATGGAATGCATCCCGTGTTCGCCTGTCATGTCATAGAAACGTACCTAAGCGCCGGAAGCTCCGGCCCGGATGCGGCCCGGTCTAACGTGAGCGTGAGTTATCCTTTACCTACATACATAGAATAGAACACAAACTACTTAATGCCTAATGGTAACATTCCATTTCTAACCGCAGCTGCATTACTGTCAATTTTACTATGGAAATTGACAATGACAGCGACGCGTTCAGTACCGGTAGTGCAGCTGCGGTTAGAAATGGAATGTTACCATAAAGCTGCTAACAGTGCTAACACATTACCGCACCGCACCAAGGACATTGTCAAGGTTGTTGTCAAGGTCTTACTTATGGGTGCGTCCCAATGACCTTGGTGCGGTGCGGTAATGTGTCCAATGATATGTTTGTCCAATGTCATGGCATCTCACTCTCTCTCTCAAGCAAAATGTCAAAAGACAAAACACACATTGGACAAAGAAACAGAAACTGGACAGGTGGAATACCCTAATACAATTCCGTGAACAAGTTTTAACCTGCTGAGAATGCCGCCCGTGCGGTCGAAATTAAGAAGGTACTTAGGTACTTACTTAGTAAGTAGGTACAGTCACCTGCAATAATATGTTACTCTTCAAAGGCCGCAAAAATATCTGACACGACCTTATCTGTAGAGCCATACGAGCGTGTCACATATTATTGCGGCCTTCGAAGAGTAACATATTATTGCAGGTGACTGTACTTACCTAATTAATTTTAGGCAAAATCGGTTTGTGCTCACACCACATCGTTACTACTAATACCTACTTAAAGATAAATAGATTCATTCATATTATGTAAAGATAGAAATACTTAGTTACTTAATACGAAATCTACATACATATCTAGGTAGGTACCTATTTATTTGGGTTCGTCTTTGACGTCTCTAAAAATAAATATGTCAAATATTCATATCAGACATAGGCATTTTTGAGAAAAATTTACAAGAATAGAATAACTTACAAAAAATGTATGTGGTTTGACAGTTTTTATGTCAAAGCGAGGTAAAGTCGCTAATTCGCCACCCCCACCTGGCGGGATAAAAAGTTAGTTTTCCTCCCAATTAATTTTTAAGTAAATATGGGATAGGGTAAAATGCCCCAATTAGAAAAAAGGTAATCGATCATGACGTCTCTTTTTATTAAAAAATTAAGTCACAGCAAATATGTTTAAAAAAATTATTAACTACATGTAATTAAAAACTACATAAAGCTACAACTAACTACAATATAAACTAAAATTATAAATAAAAACCTGGCTCCAGCTCTGTGCCTTTGGGCAGGGTGCCAAGAAGGCTGGCGGCATTGCCGCGCTGTCCAATTGTATTTTTCCACAGTTTTGTCTTTTCTGGTTCCACTAGGTACGGCCAGGGTTCAGCATCAGCTCAGCTCTATGTATACTAATACCTTCTCCCGAATGTAACAAACACTTTTCTGAAAACCACATCAAAATCGGTTCAGCTAAACGCGAGATAATCGCGGACAAATACACCGTGTAACATGAGGAAACCGAAATATTTTAAACCTAATAATTTTAACTGCGTATTCCTGATCATATTTAGAGACAAAAATGTCCTATAAACTTTTTTGAAATTCGCCTAGTTTCAGAGATAATATTAATTAAAAAAAAACAAGTTTTTATTGTTACACAGTGTAAAAGACCTTTTTGATGGTGATGTTGCTGCTATGGGACGTAGTCTAAAATATCCTTCTTGATAGATATCAAAAAGTGACAAGTAACGCTTTGCAAAAAGTAGGTTTTACGAAAAAAAAATGTAAAAATCAATTTTAAGTGAAAAGTTTACCAATCAACATCAAATAACATTTATTTTTATGTACATGTACATTCAAGAAATTGAAAAAACAAAACAACAACAAAAATTATTTTTTTGGTGAAGTATACCTAAACTCATCTTACATTTTTTCTTTCTTTTGACCTCAGAAATGCGTGGTTAAAGCTATTCGGTTTCCTCATATTACACCGTGTATACTTACAAACATTCCGTGTAGTTTTGGACATATTATAAAAGTTATTCAACGATTAATGCAGGTGGCTGGTAATAGGGCACTTTACCCTATGATAATAAATCTTCCTCGCGCTATCCCAGCTTTTTGCCACAGCTCATGGGAGCCTGGGAACTGCTTGGCAACTAATCCCGGGAATTGGCGTAGGCACTAGTTTTTACAGAAGCGACTGCCATCTGACCTTCTAACCCAGAGGGGAAACTAGGAAACTTGTTGGAATTAGTCCGGTTTCCTCACCATGTTTTCCTCTTCACCGAAAAGCGATTGGTAAATATCAAATGATACCTATTTCGTACATAAATTCTTTTCAACTTTACCGTATGATAAGCTCCAAAAAGAAATTAGAAAACTAAGGGATTCAGATAGGTCATTCATTGGCTCCAGGGAACCCCTTAATGTGAATTACAGCATCAAAGTTGGAAGCAACAAAACTTACGATGTTATTTATATGTACCAATGTCAGCAATTATTGGTAAAATTGTGTACCTAATTATTAATTTCGAAAAATAAACTATAAATCTTCAAATATGAATTCATATCCGTTAGCACTCGCGGATTGGACGAATTTTGTGCGGCACTAGCACACACCCAATCACGGATCAATATTATAACGCGCGCCAATGGCGCGCGAGCTACATGGATCACGCGATCGCTAGTCAGGCGCACCCCCCCCCCGTAGCTGCGCTGTGCGCTGCGCAGTTCATGAGTTCACATCAAAATGGCGCTCGCTCACTCGCTGTGCGTAGAACGTAGTACATGTGTAAACGTGTAAATAAATTGGAGATAGCATACAAGAAAACAGGTAAATATAAGTATTAGATATACCTTTACTTTCTTGCATCGAATATCTAGTGAAATCTGCATTAGACCTCAAAACGTTATGTACTTCCAGAAAGGGTTCGCGGTTCACCTTTTTTGTAACGGTTTCCTCGGCGTCCTTTACAAAGTCCAGTTGATATCGTGTCCTGTCCACGTCCAGGGTGGATCAGACCTGATCTACAAAATCTTGGAGCAGCCGCTTTCGTCGTATGCCATTAAAAAAATGTAAGTATTTATTAGCTAAGTACATCTAAATTTAAAACGATATTAGTACATGCTTGATTGTGTAGGTTAATTAAATAGTCACCAACACTAATAAATTGTGTTATTCTCTTACAGTAAAACATGCCCGTTATTAAAATTTGGTCAGTAGACCAAACAATCAAGAAAGCTGTTCCAATAATGGACCCAACTTTAAAAAATATCATTGAAAAAGGTGAGTAAATCTAAATTAATTTGACTTTTCGTAATGAAATATTTTTTGTGTAATTGTAGAATGTAGTGTATTGTAGAATAGACTATAATTGGATACCTACTGTTAAGCATTAATGTGCTGACTCAAACCACATTTATTTTGCAGTATGATGTCAATTTAAAAATTTGACGCTTGAAGTTGACAAGATAGAGCTGATGCTGAACCCTGGCTGTACCTAGTGGAACTCAGGTTTGGTGCAACATAGGCCCACGCTATTTTGATCATCCGTCACATAGAGGGAGAGCAATACCCAAGATATAATTCATAATCCATTTTCTTCCAGATGAGGTACCATCCTAAATATAGTAGTTCCATTTACTAATCTTATTAACTTTTTCTTTTCCAGGAACCATTAACCAGGGTTCAAGTTGCAGAGCTATCCGAAATAGCTGCGCCTAACATTGTATTTTTAGGTGAGACTTAATTATTATTACAATGATAAAATGCCTTACCTGCGAAGCATAACACTGTATGTTTCATATAATTTATAATTAATCATAATATAATCTATATGAAACATACAGTGTTAAAACGTAAATGTATTGAATAAACCTGTGGCCCTAGTGAAAAAAGGGTACAAGTGTCGCGCAGCTTAGTTGTAAAAGGGGCATGGAACTTACACCCTTTTAAAACTGCGCTGCCCGAGACTTGTACCCTTACTCACTAGTAGTGCCACTTAACGTAATACGATAAATTATCTTATTTGAGGAGGAAGTATTAAATTTGGGGGCCTATTATATTACCTGTTTTAACCATTATGTTTTTTGTCCACAGATAATGAAAATATAATTATATTACTTGCTGGTAGAAAAAACGATTGTTAGCGAAACAGATTCTGCCTACGTCGTTACAACTATTGATGGCGGCTTACTGCAACTTGAATATGGAATATCCAGTGGACTGTCAAAACACATTAGAATTTATACAAAGGTATATTTTTATTAAAATAAATCCTAAAGAAGGAAGTCATAAGTAATAGTTTTTGATTTTTAAAAAGCGTTTTTCAATTAAAAGACATGTCAAGATCGCTTAACTTCTTGCAAGTTCTTTCTAATGCTAAAAAAACTAACTATAATTAATGTCAGTAACAAACATTTTCAGACAATTCGTTACTTGAAATGGTATAGGTTTCACGCATTAGATTCACATAGGCCTTATTAACCGAAACTTTTATAAGACTAATTCATAAGAAGTACTTATGTACATAAGATATAATTTATAGTGTCGTATATGTCTTCTACTTTTTGTACTCTGTCACAGAATAAATAATAATAATATGCACGTAGACGTGTATATACGCGTGTGCTCTATAATTTGAGTGTGTGAAATTCAATAAATTTATTTCTTTGTAATTTTGTTTTTTATTAAATAACCTCCAAACTGTAAATTGCTTGTTGTTTGTATATTATGACTGATAAAATTAGTTCGTTTTACATGTTATTAGGCGATATTTCCTAAAGAATTCAATACAAATTTTGTACATTTACATGCTATCGATAATTCTCAGGATTTTGCTATTAGCAAGTTGGTATTTGTTTTCTTATGTACTTTAATAAATGCAGTCTGCAGACAGGCTGCATTAATTAAAATACATAAGAAAAAAAACTAACGAATGGTTAATAACTAAATCCGGAGAATTACCGTAAATGTACAGAATTTGTATTGAATTTTACAGAAAAATATCCCCTAATAACATGAAATATTACCTAATTTTACAGGTAATAATACACAAACAACAAGTAATTTTACCTTGCCCATATTTAAAATCACAGTTTTCTTATGTGAAAATACATAAATTGTATCAGTAATATTACCGAATAAAATGGAAAAATACTTAAAAATCATTAAAAATACATAAAGTTTGTGGTAAAATCACATACGCAAACTGTAATAAAACACAATAATTTTGTAATATTACTGAATAAAAAGTAAATATACTTAAAAAAACATTAATAATAAATAAAGTTTGTGTAATTTTACAGACGAAATCTGTAACAAAATACATAATAATTCGGTAATATTCCCGAATAAAAAGGAAAAATACTTAAAAAAATCATTAATAATACATGTACTTTGTGTAAATTCACATACGAAATCTGTAATAAAACACATATTACTTCTGTGATATTACCAAATACAATGTAAATATACATAAAGTATCATTAATAATACAAAAACTTAATGTATTTTTACATACGAAATCTGTAACAAAACACATAATAATTGTGTAATGTTACCGAATAAAAAGTAAAAATACTCAAAAAACATTAATAATACATTAAGTTGGTGTAATTTCACACATGAAATCTGTAACAAAATACATAATAATTCGGTAATATTACTGAATAAAATGTAATCATACATAAAAATCATTACTAATACACAAACTTTATGTATTTATACATACGAAATTTGTAACAAAACATACAATTACCCTGTAATATTACCGAAAAAAATGTAAAAGTACGTAAGTGAAATTTTACGGATATGTAAAATTACATAAATGAGATTTTACAGATTATGTAAAATTACATAAGTGAGATTTTTACATATCTGACAGTATGATTATGTAAAATTACATAAATGTAATTTTACATAACCGTCAATTTGTTTGATTATGTAAAATTACATAAATGTAAAATTACATAATAATGAAATCAGGTCGATATGTAAAATTACATACGCCTTGTAAAATTACATAATTATGTAAAAATACAGAAAAGTTAGGGCAACGAAAGTTGCCCTAAAATTATGTAAAATTCCCTGAATATTTTTAACAGTGCATGCACTTTTGCGCGACATGCAGTTATCTAGATCATCGATAGAATTTAAGTACCATATTTTTAAAGTAAATACCTTCTTATTTAGAACAAAATTGTTAACTATTCACTATCACATTTTACCTCTCACTAATAATTACCTTTTTTTCCTAAATTAAGCGTCCTATATGCTTTTTATTGTATAGATATTGTTAATACACGTTAGTACTCTTCCGAGTAAATACTCAGTATTTACTCACCCCTACCCATCTCTAGCCGTACAAACAATAACCGGAATGGCGTCATGTTTATTTTGGTCCATATCTTCGTGCATATACGCTGAGCTCACGAGTAGATGAGATGTTAGAATACAGGATCACATACAGTTATTATGTTGAACAACCAATTAGTAGTGTACTTAAATTAAAGTTAGTTATTAAAGAAATAAATTATTATATAATTTATTTAGATCGTTCTAGGCCAATAATAAGCTCACTTTACAGCTTTACAGCGTTGTGGGTTACGGAAGGCCAGAAATATTCAGTTCGTAAAAATCTAAAGTATTATTTGGGGTCATAAGTACACATTTTATTTTATGCCAGACTTGTTCGATGTTCGCGTCTTTCTTGTACAACTATACATACTTGTAACGCAAAGTTAAGAGAATGAAAAACAAATTTTTACGATAGGTACATCCTTACAGGCGGTGGGATACATATTTTCGGTACTTTTTTGACTTCATCGTATTGACCAGAGAAGTTACCTTTCTCCAAAATGTGTTTGGCCGCTTTGACCCATAGTATGTAGCTCACTATGTAGCCGCCTATAGGTAAAGGTATATATGTATAGTCTATCTATAGGTAGTAGTACTTCACTATAGGTAGCTACGTAGGTACACTTGGCTGTTGATATGGTTATGGGTAGGCGTATAATACGTGTGCATATCCGCATCAAATCCTTGGCGCGTGTGTCTTGTTGATAAGGCGATGGGCCAGTAATGGACTCTCGACGGGCGGTGACTATCTGTTTTATAACAAAAGTACTAGCTGTCTACTCTTGTTCGACATAACTAGACTGTTTTCTTACTGATGTATTTTATTTCGCGAATAATAAGGTACCTACCTATATTATTCATAATTATAACGCTGACTCAACGAATATCTGCTGATATCAACGAATTCGTATAATTTATAAAAATTATATGAATTCGTATAATTTATAAAAATTATATGAATTCGTTGATATCGATGTTGTGGTTATCCACAACATCGTTAATAGTTGAGCAAAAAATCTGTCTCATCGAGATAAATCTTAGGTATAGTAACTAAAACTAGAAGTAACTAATTAAAACTACTTACCAACTGCACTTCTGAAGTTCTGACACAGTTGTAACAGAAACAAAAGTTTGATTACTAACTATTTAACAACTAAAGTCAAATTAAGATAAAATAAAAAACACTTTAAAGGAACTCTAGAACTTTAAAACGCGGCTTTACATACGGACACTACGGACAGCCATAGCAATAATAAATAAATGTATGACTATTAATAATTAATTAATACATAGCGTGAGGACGATAATTACCTACTACATCTGTTTATATTTCCCAAATATTTAAACAAACATATGCGCAGTAAAAAATTTAGCATACCAGTTTACCCGAAATGTAAGAAAACAAAGAGAGATTAATGAAACTTGATTTTTCCGTAAAACAGTTAACTTTGCCTACAAATGACTCTTGACATGTCCCTCAAAAATATATCGCAAAACGAAGAACAGAATTTTGACATGGGTCACATGGGTGACATGACATGGGACTTCGCGGCCAATATGGGTGTGCCAACACTTGGTCGAAAGTAAATATTAAAAACCGGTACACCTATAGTTTGATGGTCCTAAAATATAACAAAGAGCACAATTTACTATTTTATTATCATAATTACAAGTAACTGGACAACTAAACTAAGCACCAGGAATATAATATTAATATTTGGAAATAAAAACAGTGATAAGGCAGGTACCTCTTCGCACCGCGACTTCGTAATGGTACGAGTAAGTGCCCCGACGAGTTACTGCCCTGCTTGTTTACTTTACCGAATAACACCAGGGGCTACTTATTTACACAATGGCACTAAGTTTTAAGTACTAAAGTTCAAAATCGTACAAAAAACTGTGGGTTTTTTGTGTAAAAAGGCGTTAATTGTCCCCATACAAGGTATCATATAAAAAAAGAAATAAGTATTACAACCTTTGCATGTAAAAATGAACCTTTAACTATCCAAAAGGATTAACACAAATACGCTTTACTCTGCCCAAATCGTTACGTCACATGTAAAAAAAATGCTGTGCCTTTACACTTTGATAATAATATTATGGGATCCCTTGCGGCTAATACATTATTATATTGATTTGATGTGACAACGTACGATGTGGCACGGAAAACAAATTCCTTGGCTGTACCTATAGCCAGCATTTGACTGATAAATAAGCTTATAGCTATCAGCATCATGAAATGACTGAAAAAAATACATTTCTCTTCGTAGACTTCCCTGCAATCAAACCTACAAGAAGCGTGTTGAATAAAAAGTAAAGCCCCCAGCCAGCTTACCTCCAGTTGCAGGTTCGCTTAGTGAATTACGTTGGCACCGGAAAACGCAAGTTTGGCCCAGCCCGAGCTGCAAACTTTCCATTAAAAATGCAAGAGTTGCACCGCCAAAGTGCCGCGGTACGTGCGGACGTAATCCTGCTCCGTGAATCAATTTCCTGGTACACATTTACGCTAGGATATTCTGAAAGAGATAGTTGCTCGGTTAAGCTTAGAATAGGCACGGATATACAGATGATGACCGTGATGACCTTAGCTGAAGACAGGTTACAGATACTGGTTATGATGCATTAAGTCAAGATCGCAGGGAACGAAAAGATAAGAGAATCGCACGACGACGATGCCGATTCTTATATTACAACTTCGTGACAATCTGATGAGTGATTAGAGGAGGTTCGCCAATGCCAGAAAATTGAAATTTGTGAAGGCTGGAAGGAGCTGGAAAAAGCCGTCCAAAACCAGACTGGCGGAAAATTCCTAAACATATTAACAGAAACACACAAACAAATAAATTTTCTTCGATATGGTTTTTTCACTATTATTTACAAAACAACTTTTTACCGTATATCTCGACCTACATCTGCATAGTTAAGTTATTATTGTAACTCGGATTGAATAATTCGCCGTCCTAAAGTTTGTATCTTGCCTCTCGGATGTTGTTATCTACTAGGTACAGGCTCCCCAGGGACTTTGGACAAATCCTTTAACTTGAACACTAAACGCCAGTTGCATTGTATTAAAACATACAATTGATTTATAGAATAAATGTCAATTACAGGTGTTTCTTTAACTTACGGATTAGGACTTTTGCCACAGAATAGTTAATCGAATGGGCTAATACATGCATGAAATATTTTTAAAGTAATGTTTGCTTAAAACACATGTTCAACAAACGAAATTAATTCAAAAATGTGAATTTCGGAATTTTATCTAACAGTTTTGTAAAGGTATTCGAGTTCCTAAGTATTTGTACTAGACAGGTTGTACTAGCATTCAAAAATCTAAACGACTACAACAAACGACTACAAATCTATTTTTTTTTTACAGGACATTTTTTATTTTTTATTTGTATATCTTGACAGAGTAAATCTTTTACACTGTGTGTCAGTGTAGGTAATAGGCAATAGCTAAACACACCTACGTCTACGGACCTCTTAAAAAAAAGTATACGTCTTTGCACTGTATACCATAGTAATAAAACGCAAAATGTGTACTTATTTTTGACGTGGAGATACCCATAGCTGTTGCTTTGATGTAGCAAAAGTTTTAATAAGTTATCTATGGGCGCGAAGAAATGACATTTTTCACAACTTTGTAATAGCCACTTTGAATCTAGTTCATTACTTTGATCGCAAATATCTTGTTTACCAACAATATTTTTGCCGTGATTATTTGTGTTTTTTCTCAGTATAACAAAATATTGCAAAGATTGCTTCTAATTTATTTTTCATATATATTGTGATGAGTTCAAGTAGTATAGTACCTAAACATATTTTTATTATCGTAATAAAAATATAATATTCTGTCAATGTTACGCAATAAAAAAATAACCTTGAGGAAAAGACTTTATGACGCGAAGATAACGTCCTTCTGGTCACTGTTGATAGCTCGTATACATGGTGTGTCTGACCATGGGGCTTTAAATCCAGGGCTTGATTTTACTCGCTAAACTGAGCTACTTTTACTATGGGACCAACCCTAAAATCGGGAAAATTTTTGGCTTTTCCATAGAAAACGTCGACATCTGATCAGCCAAAATGTATGAAAGAGTAAAAAAATTGTTTTGGGATTTCGGGGTTGGTGCCATAGTAAAAGTAGCTCAGTTTAGCGAGTAGAATCGAGCCCTGGATTTAAAGCCCCGTGGTCAGACACACACTGTATTTGGGTGTTATTCTTAAATATAAAGTTATCAAATCACTGCGGTTTACATGACAGTTAGTGTTACTTTTTATGGCTGTTTTTATTTATTAAAGTATTTTTTGGTCTTCTTCTATCTAGCAACAAATAGGCGACTGATATCTACTGCTGCATCTGTTTCAGATGACTTATCTAGCAACAGGTTGGTGAATACCTATTGTTTCTTGGTAAAAAAAGTATACTACTAGCCAGTGGTCGAACCCACAACCTCGAGTTATATCGCACGCATACACATATAATTACTTACATACGTAGACGTCTCTCACTCCGTATCGTGCAATCTCTGCCGCGACGCCTCGCGCGCCAACCATACCCGTCACACGGCTCGATTCGGAAAATGAATTAGATTTCTACTAGACTTCAACAAGTTACGATATGGATAATTTAAAGATATTTGTAAGATAGATATGTCAAATTTGACGTTTCCGCGATTCTGGAGGTCCTCTTGAACGATTTTGACAAGTTATGACTTAGATATCCAAGTCACATCTAGTCGATATCTAATGTAGTCTAGTTGATCTCTAAATCGTCTCTAGATCTTGCGATTATCTCGAAATCCGAATAGGCCTGACAGCCTGCCCGCATCGGACGTCCGCCACGCCTCGCCTCGCCTCGCCTTTCAACGCCAACGCTATTCCCCGCCAAGCAAAGACAATCTCGCACTAGATCCCGCAAAGGCTGGCCACATCCATTTTTTTATACACGTCGCATACACCCTTGAAACTTATATACCTATCGTATACCTACATACGCTTCTAACATGCATTTTGTTCATGCATTGCAAATGGTGTATAAGTGGTGATAAGGTTAAATTTTTGTGTTTCATAAATGATGCTTCTTAAGTTTAATTAAAAAGGTTACTGCACTTACCTTTTGTAACTACAAGTGCCCATTTTATCTTCAGTATTTTTTTTTGTTGGGTTTCCGCATGTATTTTAAGAAGCATGGTGCTCGCAACTCGCAACGCGACTTATTGATTTGATCCATCGAATTGGTTTTTAGGCAGGATGCTTTCAAACGACTTTCCATTATACAGTCGGCCATTTAGGGTTCTTCTTAGTCGGTACACTCTTGCCAGAGTGGTCGTGGTCATCATTGTGAATCTCGATGAGTGATGATCTTGCTAATACGGCGCCATTCGTCGCGGACTGCAGCTTTCCGGGTACATTCGTATGGGTATGGGTGTCGTATTTAGGTTTGGTAAATTGGAAATTCTATAGCGTAAGTATTGAACGTCCAATTTAGCTAGGACCCTAAATGGCGCAACAATCGCGGGGCGTACCTACTGGTACAGTCGACGTCAAAAATATGTTTACACTTTTGCACCTTACCCCTTTGCAATAGGGCGATAAATGTAAACATATCTTTGACGTCAACTATACCATTGTCACCTTGGCTAGACCATCTGTTATGCTATATCTAGTGAACTATAGTGATCTCGGCCGCCACGCCACGCCACAATACCTCCGAAGGCGGGTTTTGTTTTATTTAATTGAACATTCTCATCATATCGCCTTTTGTCCCGCTAAATAAACGTCCGCTCAAATAGATAGGATACTTTATTACTTAGCAGAAGTTAATGTTTTGGCAGGCGTGGTTTATAAATTATATTAACAGGGTAATGGCGGGGAGTTTCGTGATGTTAATAACGCATATCTTATTTTAAATACAGTTAGTATCGTAAATTTGCTTATAGTATAAACAACATTATTTGCGGTATTTGACACATTATGACTGACGTATATAGAGATGTAACTAACGCAAATCGATTGTCACAGCAAGCGATTACGATTGGATGGCACGTAGACTGAGGTATCGAATTGTGACGTATAATGAATTTTTATTTGAGATTTAAATAAAGCTAGAATTATCTAGACACGCGGCAGCGTGTCAAGCCAAGTTCAAGCAAAGGAACTGGCTAGCCAGCGCCGAGTGTAATATTACACGAACCACTTGGTGCCACTTTTGACCCTTCTATAACTCAAAACATCTTTGACGTAAACATATAAAACTACGTGTGTTTAATTATATCCATAAGGATATCTAGAAGCCCAAATTTCATGAAGCTAGCTCAAACGGTTATAAAGGTATGAAGGTCAAAAAGTCGTAAATTTTAAGACTGACTTATGACTTATAGTACCTAAACCTAACCTACTTCCAGATGACCTAGAAGGATGAAATTTGGAATCCAGCTTGGTTATTGTGTGTAACCGTAGGAAAAAATCTAAAAATAAAATAAAGTTAAAAAATAGGGGGGGTCCCCATACAAAAAAACCACTTTTTATTGGGACTGACATATAAGTACCTAAACCTAACCTACTTCCAGATGACCTAGAAGGATGAAATTTGGAATCCAGCTCGGTTATTGTGTGTAACCGTAGGAAAAAATCTAAAAATAAAATAAAGTTTAAAAATAGGGGGGGTTCCCATACAAAAAAACCATTTTTTATTGGGACTGACATATAAGTACCTAAACCTAACCTACTTCCAGATGACCTAGAAGGATGAAATTTGGAATCCAGCTCGGTTATTGTGTGTAAGCGTAGGAAAAAATGTAAAAATAAAAAAAAATAAAAAAATAGGGGGGGTCCCCATACAAAAAAATATTTACAAGAACAAGAACCAAGAACCGTTACAAGCAGATATTTGAAACTACCCCAATATATGTATTATTATATTTGCTATATTAAAATAAAGTTTAGTCAAAAAATAAGTGGTGTCCCCATACAAAAAACTTGTAATACGCTCTAAACAACCGGCCAACGGTGTGTCGTCGGCGGCGCGCGGCACCACATAATTATACAAAGAACAGAAGTAAAAACCATACAGCGGAAACACAAGAAAAAACATTAAATCTCAATACCTGCCTAGTTTTCTTTACAAAAAGTACTGATATCCCACCAAAAACATAAATGTAAAAAAGGAGAGCCAAGTTCAATACAAAAATTATGCTTGGCTGTGGGGCTCGCCGCAAAAAGAATGGAGATCTAAATGAGTGCCACTGCCAAGTTCTATGCAAAATCCAAATATGTATTTATAGGAACAAAATAACATTATAAACAAGTATTAAACTCTATTTCTTTGCTTTATTGGATACCTATAACAATTGCTGTTATTTAAAAAAATGTGAGATCTTAAAGTAGGTTAGATTTGGCTTGGCCAGATTTTATCAGAATTACAATATATATAAAATGATTGATGTAATGAAAACTGGCCAAGTCAAATCTAACCTACTTTAAGATCTCACATTTTTTTAAATAACAGCAATTGTTATAGGTATCCAATAAAGCAAAGAAATAGAGTTTAATACTTGTTTATAATGTTATTTTGTTCCTATAAATACATATTTGGATTTTGCATAGAACTTGGCAGTGGCACTCATTTAGATCTCCATTCTTTTTGCGGCGAGCCCCACAGCCAAGCATAATTTTTGTATTGAACTTGGCTCTCCTTTTTTACATTTATGTTTTTGGTGGGATATGGTTTTCCCGCAAGCTAAATGCATTTAATACACCGACCGAGTAGGTCGCACCCATTGTCAAAATTGAAACTAACTGGGGATCTATTTTAAAGTTTATTTATGTTATTTCTGTGTCAAATTTGTTGTCTGTTAAGTGACGATAAATATATCCATATTTACAGTTAATTATCCACCTTTTCCTTATTTTTATTAAAAGAAAAATGAAAAATCAATATCGATTTATTTAGACGACTACCGATTCATGACGGTGGTGTCCGGCCAACCCTAAAATAAAAAAAAAAAAAGACGTAGAACGTAAACGTTCGCAGTGCAGTTGTTTTCCTTTGCGATTTCGATGTGCAAGACATTTTACATAGTATTGCTGTTGTGAGTGACAGACGTCAAATACCGCAAATAATGTTGTTTACACTATAATATTAACTGGCATGTCAAACATTTCCAGGTAAGAAAAACTAGTACATAAGTAGGTACATTATGTCTAGCCCGACCCGAGACTGCCTTTAGTGGATAAGCGGCTATTTACATACGACGTACATACAATAACATTTTTCAAAGTTAAAAAATATTTCGGTCATTATTGTCCCACGTATCCTGTATTTAAGTATTTGTGCCCAGATACCAAAGAACCTCAGTTTTATATTTTTCGTAAATCCTTACTTAGGTACTTATTCTTCTGGCACGCAGCCATTGGCAAGCCGCGCGAATCAAAGCGTATTAATGCCATACAAGAATAATTAGTAAAAAAAAACAATAGATTAGGAGAGAGGGGGGTTAAGTTATTCATAAATTTCATAATAAACCTTCGACAATAGCCTAATATAATATAGGCTAATAAGTAATAAGTATATGGATAACTTACTTCCACCGAGCTAGGGGTGCACATTTATATTTATAAGCTCAAAATTAACCTTTATATTTGAGTATATTTATGTATGTATGTATGTATAAACTCTTTATTGTACAAAACACAAATTTATGGCACAGGATATATGGGATAGGATGGATTTATTTTGATTCCTTCATCCCTCTACACCTTTTTTTAAGCCAAAAGTATGTCAGTGCGTAAATCTTTATTCTTTTGGAACACTGCCATGTGCAATTGGTTCGAAGCGAAGCGTGTCAGAACCTTACAACACTAATTAGGAAAACTGTCAGAACGGCATTATGTGAAATAAACTATTAAGAGAAGCACAGGTTTAAAAATTAAAAGTTTTAGGCGTTGAGCTGTAGACCTCACGAACCCCCATGGCTCCGCCATTTTGAAAATTGTATAGATATATAATTATCAGACGTGCTCACCAAATTTCACGAGAATCAGTTGAGAAATGTGACCTGTGAATCCGGACATACGAAAGAAAGTTTGTCCAACCTTCGCTCGGTCAATGATACTTTGAACTTTGTACTAAGCGTACTACCGTACAGAAAGGAAACTTTCTACAAAACCGAAGTTCGACAGCGGTTCAAGGACGAATCATGCTGTTCCTTTCTAATGTATGGCATTTTGGCAATTCAGGGTTGTCAAAATTCATGTAATTATCTTATCTGTGGTTGTGCACGCAAAGGGACTCGAACAATTGTTCGGAGCGATGGTGAGCCGAACGGATCCGAAAAATCCCGAACGCTCTAGTTTCCTACAGCTTAGGTATTTATTTGATTCCTTATCCCTCGTCGGATTTTCAATGAACGGCTTTCAGTCTTTGAACGGCCAAAGAAATAGTGTAGATGAAACTATGAAACACGGGAGCAGGTACAGTCGCCGTCAAATATATCAGAGCGGCCAAGGTGTTCACAATATCTGAACACGCACTCTAACGCCTTGACAATAGAGACGTGTTCAGATATTTGTGAGCACCTTGGCCGCTCCGATATATCTGATGGCGACTGTACATTAAATCCTTCCATTCTTCTGGAACGCTGCCATGCGCAGGCGGCGCGGAACGGAGCGTAGCACTACCATTCAAGACTAATTAGGAAGAATGGTACGAGATATTAACTAATAGTCGTTTAAATAACTTACATCCACCGTGTGAGTTTTGGCGAGCTCTTAGCTGAAACTGGGTGTACTTTGATGTCTATAAGTCAGATGGGATTTCACGGGCGAGAAAGCAAAAAGATTAGGTATACACATAGGCACAGAATAAATAATAGTACTAGGTACAGAAGACTCACTCTCTGACAAAACGCGTCTGTTACGATCAGCACAGATATGGCCGCTAGGTGGCGACAGGGCCACGCGCGGCTTATGGCTTTCCCCAAAATTGGGGTCCGACGGATGTACTTTTAGCTACCTGTAGCAAAGCGACGAAATCGCGGAGTGAGCCACGCCTGATATAGGACGGTTCACTACGTTCTGGAGCAAGTCTTCTTGCCGAGTTTTCTCGCCTGTAGGGGGTATTATTATAAATATACCTATTCTCCTCTTCACTGCCTACTTTTGGTGAAGACGCGTGTGTCCCAGTTCGTGAAAATTCTGGACCGATCTTCTGACCAACTCTGAAGCGGGTATCACAATAAAGATATTCTCTTCATTTCATTCTCTTTGTTAAGGCGCGTGTGCCCTACATTTTACTGCCATAGCAAACGAACACACAATGTCGCATATACTATTACTATCTAGCTCACTGTCGCTCGAATTTGCAGGCAAAGCAAAAGGCAGATAACGAAATTTCGGTTTTATACTTTCGCGGCAGGCCCTCTGAAGCGGGTATCACATTAAAGACTCCGTCACACAGTCGCGCTTAGCGGGCGGGGCGTGAGCGGGGCGCGCCGCTATTACATATAAAGCGCTCACGCCCCGCCCGGAAAACTCGCCTGTGTGACGGAACCTTAAAGATAAATACTCTTCATTGCATTCCTTTTGTAAGGGTGCGAGTGCCCTACATTTTACTGCCATAGCAAACGACCCCATAATGGCGACGATCATATGACAGCTCTATCTCCCCCAGCTTCCTGGGAGCCGTTTTATAAACGCGGATCCCTACTTGTGCGCGAGGGACATCGCTATATACGTGCTAGCGCTGTCCCGCTCACACACCGTTGCGGCGTCATAATCGAAACCGAACCGAAAACATGGTTTTTATCCCGAAACCGGCGGAAACGAAACCGAAACTTCAGTCAGACTTCACAGTAAAGTAGGGAGTCAATCCGAGGGAACGTCTCGCTATTCCGGTATATGGTATACACGCGGTGCTTGAAATTTTAATTGTCACATTACCCCTGCCTTGGTCGTGTGTTTTGTACTTGTCGGCGGCATTCAAGGACGAAGGTTGACTGTCTGCCATTAACAGATAATAACAGACATGACTGGGGAGACTCGACGAAACGGTAGACGTGGAATTTTGGAATAAATTGGAATTCAACATCCCTAACTATATCTTACTAACTATACTATATCTTAGTTTTCCTCGATTTGATTAGAACACCGGCGATTTTACTAGAACAAAGTGAAGAAGTGTCCTCGTTGAAAATGTAGTGTAGAATACCAGCCGCGACACAGAAACGTAAACCTTATAGTATAAAATATTATATCTACGCTAATAAATTAGAAATCCTTTGACAGAATCCTGAATTTAATTTAATTTAAATTAAGTTTCTCTAAAGAACTCGAGTCTAGAAATTATTTTAATCAAATATAAATTATCTAAGCGATCTGAATCTCATTCTATGTACGGGAAGACCTATACATATAAATTGTGCTTAAGAGCCAACAGGAGTGGTAATTTCTCCATACAAACGTACTCGACTGTTTCCTCTGTGGGTTTTGATGCTAGAGTAATGATTTTTTCAACACAGAAAATATTGTCAATATCTGTGTCGGACCGTTTTGCTTTTTTTAGATATTTTTGTTTTTTAAGGCGCTAGAGCCCTTCAAAAATGGACAAAATGGCCTCATTGACTATGCCGCAATGAGAGGCGTAGTATTCAAAACTGATATCAATTAGCCAAAAAAGCAAAACGGTTCAACACAGATAATTTCATAATCATTTAGATTTCCAAATTTGGTTACGATTGGTTAAATTTCGGAGGAGGAAACAGTCGAGTACGAAACCTCGATTTTTGAGATTTTTACGCAGGATTTTTCGCCTTGTCCTTATCGCACTAGTTTTAGGAGCCGCTTCCGTAGTATACTTACCGGCGGGTATATTTACCTAAAATATTTAAAACTCGGCTCCTGTTTCGTTTTAACTTGAAGGTTCCGTCACACAGGCGCGTTATTCGGGCGGGGCGTGAGCGGGAGCGCCGCTTTTGGATATAAAACACTCACACGCCGCCCAGAAAACGCGCCTGTGTGACGGAACCTTCAGTGGAAAGGCAACCGACGCCTGACAACTTTTTCTCGTAGCGCATCAGCATTGCCATACCAATGATTCCCGCACGTATCCTCTTATCTCCACCTCAGTGGAGAGGCAGCCGAAAGCTGGCAGCATTTCTCTTGTGGCGCATCAACAGTGCCATGCAGCGAGGGAATGCTGCCAGCATCAAGTCTGCATCAAGAGGTTCTGCGAGACGATGAATGAACGGCCTTCTTCCGTGATATGTTAATTTTGACTTGTGTTCTATGTGTATATGAAATTGTCTATTAACTTTCACAGTGCTTTGGAATACTGTTATGCTGTGAAATGTAGTGAATTTAAAATAATTCAAAGTATTCTAGGTAGGTATTACCTCTATTTATAAAAAAAAATCATCTTAATCGGTTCAGCTGTTTAAGCGTGAAGAGGTAGCAGACAGATGGGCATACAGAGAGAAACAGAAAGAGTTACATTCGCATTTACAATATTAGTAGGGATTGAAGTAGGCCTAGCAACAAGTATTAAATCGTCTTACAAATTTCATCTTAGTGTAATTATCAGAGCGATTTATTGATGGCAGCTTTGGCACGATGCCGATGCCGCGGGGGCTCTCATTTTAGTTTAGATTAATTTTATAGTGACGCGAAACAATTCAAGTCATTTGTTTATTTATTATTTATTTATTTAAACTTTATTGCACAAAAGAAAACTTATCGTACAAAAGGCGGACTTAATGCCAAAAGCATTCTCTACCAGTCAACCTTAAGGCAAAGCGGAGAGATTGTTAATAGACTTTGAATGTAATAAAGCTAATCAGACTTATTTTTAATTCTAGTGTATATACAGGGTGTTTGGTACATCGTTTGCCAAATTAAAACGGCAGATAGGTTGAGTCATTTGCTATCTGAGAAGATTATAGGCCTAGAAATTTTTAATTTGGTGCAAAAAAAAATCTTACCTTCTATGACAGTTTTTCGTAAATTTCAAATTTATACTTGCGTAGTAGGAAAAAAAACCATGGCCAATTTTGTTTTTCTAGGCATGAGAACATAGCAAATGACTCAAGCTATCTGCCGTTTTAATTTGGCAAACGATGTACCAAACACCCTGTATAAAAAAAACGACCAAGAGCGTGTCGGACGCGCGCACGAATGGGAACCCCACTTAAATATTTGTTATATTCTGTTTTTAACCGACTTCCAAATCTCAAAGAAGGAGGTTCTCAATTCGGTTGTATGTTTTTTTTTATTTTTTTTATTTTTTTTTTTATTTTTTTTTATGTTTGTTACTCCATAACTCCGTCATTACTGGACCGATTTTGAAAATTCTTTTTTTGATTGAATGTATATGCATACAGATTGGTCCCGTTTTTGTCAAAATCCAGTTCTGATGATGGGATCCATGAGGAATCGAGGGAACTCCTCAAATCTTAAAGGCATACACATAGTGATTTTTGGTTTTTTATCAACGAATCAAGCATATACATCCAAAAAAGTGACATTTGATGAAGTGGAACTGCTGATGATGATCAGAACGGAACTCTTCAATGACGCATAGTTCACGGTTGGCGATTTGTCCTCTTCGTTATGTTTGTTAAGCAAGTTAAATTTTTAAGCCACATTTTTGTCAAGCTCGAGTTCTGATGATGGGATCCATGAGGAATCAAGGGAACTCCTCAAATCTTAAAGGCATGCGTATAGAGATTTTTGTATTTACATCAGAAAATCAAGCATTTTCATTAAAAACTGTTGCATTTGATGAAGTGGAACTGCTGATGATGATCAGAACAGAACTCTTCAACGACGCATAGTTCACGGTTGGCGATTTGTCCTCGTCGTTATGTTTGTTAAGCAAGTTAAGTTTTTAAGCCACATTTTTGTCAAGCTCGAGTTCTGATGATGGGATCCATGAGGAATCAAGGGAACTCCTCAAATCTTAAAGGCATGTGTATAGAGATTTTTGTATTTACATCAGAAAATCAAGCATTTTCATTAAAAACTGTTGCATTTGATGAAGTGGAACTGCTGATGATGATCAGAACAGAACTCTTCAACGACGCATAGTTCACGTTTGGCGATTTTTCCTTTTCGTTATGTTCGTTAAGCAAGTTAAGTTTTTAAGCCACATTTTTGTCAAGCTCGAGTTCTGATGATGGGATCCATAAGGAATCGAGGGAACTCCTCAAATATTAAAGGCATAAGTATAGATTTTTTTGTATTGTCATCATAAAATCAAGCATTTACATTCAAAACTGTCGCATTTGATGAAGTGGAACTGCTGATGATGACCAGAACAGAACTCTTCAATGACGCATGGTACACGTTTGGTGATTACGAATTTCGATTTTGACTTGGACTGGGACCCGGACTCGGACTCATACCCGGATCCGGTTCGGACCCGGATCCGGTTCGGACCCGGACCTGGACTCGGATCCGGATTCGGACCCGGACTCGGAACCGGACTCGGACCCGGACTCGGATCCGGACTCGGACCCGGTCTCGGACCCGGACACGGACCCGGACTCTGACCCGGACTCTTACCCGGACTCGGACCCGGACCTTGACCCAGAAAACCACTATGATACCTTAACTAAATAAACAACTATGATTACCTACCATAAAATTAATGTAGGTATAAAGTACGATGATGCCAATCTTACTAGCCCCTCCCGCTTAAACCCCCGTACACCGCACGGCATGCGCCATTAAGTGGGTTAGGTTAGGTTTGAACTGCGATCCTCACAGAACCGAACAAGGATTAGGTTAGGTTAGAACTGCGAGCCTTACACAAACGAAATGCTACTTGAAAAGTGGGTTTGATTAGGTTCGAACTGAGGGGGTTAGGTTAGGCTAGAACTACGACCCTCATGGCTCCTCTTCACGGTGGGCCAACGCCGGCCACTCCAAGGGACGCATTTATGCGTTAGAGGGAGCAAGTGATAGTGCATGGCTGCGTCCCTTGGAGTGGCCGGTGTTGGCCCATCCTGTAGAGGAGCCATTATACAGAAGCGAAATGCTAGTAAAAAAGTGGGTGGTTTTACCTCCTTTTCTACATAGTGTACCATCTACAATAATCTTTCATCGGCCCCCATGGAAGTCGGTTTTTTTTTCTTAAAAATTATTAGTATTTGTTGTTATAGCGACAACAGAAATACATCATCTGTGAAAATTTAAAAAGTACACGGAACCTTCGGACTCGCACTTGTCCGGTTTTTTTTTAAGTTACAAAAGAAAATTAAATTAACAGTTATTGAAGCAAACAAAAGCAAGCAAAGCGAAACCTCACGATGACGCCATTTTTTACAGACAATTTATATTCTTATTTTAAACCTTATTCACTTGTAATAAGACCTACAAATGTCACTGATCTACGTGCCATGCCGATGTGTGGGCGAAACAGCTATACACGTATATAGCGACATCCCGCTCACACACCAGTGCTGATTCTTAGAGGGTGCAAAACGCTAATAGCATCGCCTTGAACTTTTCTTGACAATGCAAATCTTTAAAATCAAATTCCGTTTAACAAAAACAAATGAATTACGACCTTGTGCGCTATTCAGAGAGTTGAAAATCCTAAAGCAACATTTTTAATTGAATATTTTCGAGTTTTTTGACAGGAATAAAATACCTGTTAGGAGGAACAACAAAAAAGAAAATATAATAAGTAGGTAAACAAGGGGCGGTCTTATCGGTGAAACAATCTCTTCCAGTAAGCTTCAAGAAGAGGGGAAAGAACTTCGTATTATGTGTGTAAAAAATATATATACCAAAGCAATATTGATATGCATTTGAATGTTACATATTTATGTAATATTTAATTTTTTTTACACCGTGTGTTTATTCAACAAAAATAAAAACAGTCTAATAAGTAACACCAAAAAGATTATAAACTAAAATTAAAAACTATATTGTTAGTTATTAGGAATTATGACCTAAGAATTCATTTTAAGGAGTGTTTGTACAGTAAAAAACTTCGTCTAAAATCATAAAATTAACAATTCAAATTTCCTCATTCCATCACCCGCGGTTTTGCCATTAGGTAAAAAAATACTTAATAACTGACAGTACAGTCACCTGCAATAGAATGTTACACAACGAAGGCCGTAAAAATATCTGGGCTATAACCGCGAAAATCGAAGTTCGCAAATTGCGGGGATATTTCTCTGTCACTCTAATTACGCCTTCGTTGGAGTAAAAGGGAAAGATCCCCGCAATTTGCGAATTTCGGTTTTCGCGGTAGCCGCTCTGACACGATCTTATTTGTAGCACCATACATTGAGATGTTATAACGCGGACGGATTAAGCAGTGTTTTCGATTAAAGCTCCTAGACAGCGTGATTTGTTCCGACATTATTAGCAAACATCGTCATATTACATCCAATTTACATAAAACCTTGGCAAGTTATAGACCTACGAGTAAGCCTTCCTCAAGAATTACTCCAATTATAGGTAAAAATAGTATGAAAATCCGATCAGTAGTTTTTGAGTATTAATTTTTTGATTAATCGGACTACAAGGAATTGTAATTCCGTTCCATTCTACCGATCAGACCAAATGAACTCATTTGGTCACGTAAATCAATATCGTACAATAAAAATATATGTATGTCCTACTCCTACTAGTAGGTCCACGTGGCCTTAAAATGATAGTTTCAATAGTCCGATTGGTTACTATTTCGAAGAGTAACATATTAATGCAAGTGACTGTACGCAATCTTCTTCTTCCTCGCGTTATCCCGGCATTCTGCCACGGCTCATGGGAGCCTGGGGTCCGCTTGACAACTAATCCCATGATTTGACGTAGGCACTAGTTTTACGAAAGCGACTGCCATCTGACCTTCCAACCCAGAGGGTAAACTAGGCCTTGTTGGGATTAGTCCGGTTTCCTCACGATGTTTTCCTTCACCGAAAAGCGACTGGCAAATATCAAATGATATTTCGTACATAAGTTCCGAAAAACTCATTGGTACGAGCCGGGGCTCGAACCCGCGACCTCCAGATTGCAAGTCGCACGCTCTTACCGCTAGGCCACCAGCGCTTGTGTGTGTGACTGTACGCAATATGTTCGCGTAATCATGCACCTAACCCACAGATTACGTAATGTTATAGCAGATGTTGATATGAAGTGTGACGGCTGAATAATTAATTATTTCTTATACATTTTATTAATTATGATGCAATTTGTATTTAAATAAGACAACAATGGATAGTGAAACAACCGATTTTTATATTTGGGTTTAACTAGCTTGTAGTACCATCGCCCACACTGTTAACTGTACATCGGTGGACCTTAAGGCGTGTGCACACCGGCTGCGTGTGCGTGACGTGCACGTGCGCGTGCGCTAAAATGTTGGAGCCGCACACGCACACGTCACGCAAGCGGTGTGCCGTCGTGTCGTCGTATATGTATGCTAGTTTTAAGGTATTTATGTATGGGCCACTAGTTGCCTGAAATAAAGATTTTCATTCATTCATTCATTCATTCATTCTAACAAGGATCTGTATACTACAACGCCGCACGCGCACGTGCACGTCACGCAAACGCAGCCGGTGTGCACAGGCCTTTATGCCTTTTGTAATAAGGTCCACCGATGTACAGTTAGGAGTTTTGCTGTTTATATGTCAATATTTTCGTGATCAATGGCGCTTGCAAAATTCATAGCAAATTAATATTATAGTTATTCTTAAACAATAGATATTTATTAAGTAACTAATAATTTATAAGTTTTTATTCCATCAGAGTGGTGTATCTATGATACAATTTAATCTGCGTCTAAACTGCTTTCATATTTAAACCCTGTTTACATTCACCCCCAGAGCCTTGTCCATTTTACACGCATCCTGGGCCACATGGGGTTAAATTGAATGAAATATAAATTGCACCGTACACGTATGGTGTCAAATATAACTCGGTTATCGTCGGAGGAGTGGGAGTGAGGCAGCGCTATATATGGTAGCAACAACAACAAAAACATCACAATATCTGTTCTGTGGACAAAAGTTAACAGCGAGAGTGCATATAAGCATTTATTTTTTCAGGCATAGTAGGATAATAAAACAAAAGAGTAAGTAGAGTCTGTTCGGTTACATATCAGAATACCGAAAACTGATTTACCTAATGTTGAATCACCTATGCTTGATTCACCTATTTTTAAATTACCTATCGATCATTTTACCTAAACATTGACTGACCTAAGTTTATAATACCTAAGCTTAAATAACCTAATGGACGAAACACCTAATGCACGATATACCTAATGCACGTTTTACCTACTGCACGTTTCACCTAAAGCTATTATACCTAATGCACGCATCACCTATAGCTGACATACCTAATGGACGATACACCTAAAGCTGATATACCTAATGAACGATGTACCTAAACTTGATTTACCTAATGGACGAAATACCTAAAACTGTTAAACCTATCGCACGAAATACCTAAAGTTGAAATACATCCTGAACGAATTACCTAATGTTGATATGCCTAATGCACGGAATACCTAAAGTTTATATACCTAGTACAAAATTCATATCATTTTGCCGAATGATCAAGTGGCAACTCCACCCAATAAATCGTATGATTTTCCAACCTTACAGTAGAAACTGTTTGTTTGGAGAACAACTTAAAAATACACTTTTTGTAACGCTACTTTTTAGGTAGTTTGTTATTTTCCATTTTCATTAACTCTATCACTTCTAAACTTTCTTCTCACTATCACCTTTATGCCGACGACCTTCAGATTTACTCGCAGGGTGTTATTGGAGATCTACCGTCTATGATCGGTAAGGTGAATGGCGACTTAGAGAGCATCTCGAATTGGAGTCGTAGTTTTGGCCTTAAAGTTAACCCAGCAAAGACCCAGGCCATTATAATTGGTAGCCCAAAACTGCTTCCCCGAATTGACTTTGCTGGCGTTCCTTCTATTTATTTTAATGGCGTTCTAATTCCGTACTCGCAACAAGTAAAGAACCTTGGCATCATCATCGACAGTACTCTATCATGGGGACCTCAGGTGGGCGAAGTCAGCAGGAAGATGTTCGCGGCAGTAGGCTCACTTAGAAGATTACGGAACTTCCTTCCCATTCCCACCAAAATTGCACTCGCACAAACTCTTCTCCTCCCCATTCTGGATTATGCTGACGTGGCTTATCTCGATCTCACTGAGGAGCAACTTAATAAGCTTGAGCGTATCCAAAATGTCTGCATTCGGTTTATATTTGGGTTACGCAAATATGACCATGTTTCTCACTTCCGTTCACAGCTCAAGTGGCTCCCTATCCGCTTCCGTCGTAACTTTCACGTTTTGTCCCTTCTATATTCTATTCTTTTCAACCCTGCAACTCCACGCTATCTCAAAAATCGCTTCAGTTATCTCTGTTCCGCTAGGTCCGCCCAGAAGTTAATTCTTTCTGTACCCTCTTCCGCTTCAAAATACTATAATAATTCCTATACTTTTCAAGCTGTTCGACTTTGGAATTCTCTGCCTCTTGACCTAAGGTGCGCTCAGTCTCCTAATTCTTTTAAGAGACTACTTAAACTCCATTTCTTATCTCTTCCTTAATGCTTTTATCTGGTTACTCTTTCTCTATGGCTGACACTGCTATATTATATTATATTATATTATATTATATATAATATGTGTATTTATTTATGTATGTCTATGTAAGTATGTTTATGTATTGTATATGTATTTTTATTCTGTTTATTTTTATTTTTTGCATGGTAATTTGTCTGTTTTCGATGTATTTAGTGATAAGTTTCTTTCATTGCACTTGCAACACCTACTGACATATGTAAATTTATTAATTTCCGCTACCCAAAGGTTGTCTGGAAGAGATCGCTTTTTAGCGATAAGACCGCCTGTTGTTTACCTCTGCCTGTATTTCTGTTTTCTTTTGTATTGTCTTATTTTATTGAGGTGTGCAATAAAGAGTATTTGTATTGTATTGTATTGTATTGTAGTAGAATGATTTTGTAAGTCTAATACAAAATTAGTTATCTTATCAAAAACTTAACATCATCATCATCAAAGTTAACATCATGACAATGAAATAAAAGTCGGTTTTGGCACTGTTCGGAGTGTTTGGTCGCAGTTAACCAAACACGCTCCTCCTCGCTTTGCTCGTCGTCGCACCTATCTCGACTCTGGCAAATGACTAGACCTTATATTATAATATAAAATGGTAAGCCAATTGAATGATTTGGCTAAAAAAATGTATACCAAATGTTGTATGTCCTAATAATATTCTACTAAACAATAATTAGGTATATTTTTGATTTAAGGTACATATTTCGTTCATTACGTGCATCAACTTCAGGTATTTCGTGCATTAGGTGTATCGAATTTAGGTATTTCGTTCATTAGGTATGTTAACTTTAGTTAATTCGATCATTAGGTATACCGACTTTAGGTAATTCGTGCAGTAGGTATGTTAACTTTAGGCAATTCGATCATTAGGTATACCGAGTTTAGGTATTTTGTGCGTTAGGTATATCAACATTAGGTGTTTCGTGTATTAGGTATATTAGCTTTAGGTATTTCGAGTATTAGGTGTTTTAACTTTAGGTAAATCGAGCATAGGTATTCTGAGCTTAGATAAACCAATTGTAGGTGAAACGTGCAATAGGTAATTCGTTCATTAGGTGTTATGAGCTTAGGTTAATTGATCATTAGGTATTTAAAAAAATAGGTGAAACGAGCATAGGTGATTCAACATTAGGTAAACCGATTTTCGGTATTCTGATATGTAACCGTCTGTTCGGAAAGAGAAGAGTCGGCGAATGTTTTGGGCCCCATACAATCCACGACTCTTCTCTTTCCGCACAATGTCTAGTAAAAGAAAAAAGAATTTATAATTTAAAGAATTAAATTTCCGTGCAATTTAAATTTAAAATAATTTAATTTCCGTACCATTTCGTAACTTGTCACAGTGACAATCAATATGAAAGTCGCTACGGACCTCATACTAGTGTCACTAGGACAAGGTACTGTACTGAAGCCGTACCTACCCCTAGAAGAGATTATTACACGTGAGATTACATATAATTGCTAGGTATTTTTAATTTTAAGCTTTAGTTTTTAGTTGCAGTTTATTTTAGTTTTGTATTCATTTTATAACACTTATTTTACAATAAATGAGTTCCCCCCCCCCCCCCTTTTATTTCGTGTGAAAAAACGCCGAAATAACTGTATACCAAAATGACAAACATAATTTAGGTTAAAGTGACATTCCATTTCCAACTGCAGCTGCAATACTGTTCATTTTCTATGGAAATTGACAATGACAGCGACGCGTTTCCATAGTAATATGAACAGTATTGCAGCTGCAGTTGGAAATGGAATGTCACTCTTACTTTAACTTATAATTTGGTCTATTTTGTAGCAACAACGACACGAAACCAACCGAGAGTTGCCGAGAAATGGCCGATCGTCGTTATAATATAATTGCTGTGTGTGTATCTCAAGACACGTGTGCATTATGACCTACATCTTCTAAATATGTCTAAACGTTGAAAAAACTTCCTGTATTGGTACGTTTAGCACACAGCTGTGACGTTATTGTTAACGCATGTCTGTCTTCGACAGCTTTCGTCGGCCTCGAGTCGTTGACATTAAATAAAAACACAGTTAACAGTATAAAGAAACCGAGCCGAGCACAGATATGTTTCAGTAGACTACGTAAATGCCTTCTTCGCGTGCTAAAGTTCACAGTTCGCACCCTGCTTCGCACATGCCATAAGGTCATAGAATAAGTAATGCATAGTATATCGTAAAGAACTGAGAGCCTACCGTGAACCACGTACGACGTGTTGACTCTCAGTTCCACTTGTAAATTTGTACGTAAGTGTGAGAGGGAGGCAACACGTCGAACGTGCTTCGCGGTAGGCCCTCTAAATGTAATTACCTCACCCCGCGGCGGCAGATTGGCTGCGATGTTGGTGGTGGGGGAAATACAAGCTTACAAGCTACGCTAGCGCACGACGTGGTGAAAATATGAACTTTCATTGAACGAATTCTTCATAGTTCCTACTATTTGGCAGCCGCTAACTGTCAAATAAGCAACACCCACAAGTATTTCCTAAAAGTACACGTCGTCTGAGTTACGAGAACGTATGGTATTTTCGTGACGTAAACAATAATCGACAAGTTAAGACCCAATATTTGACACCTTACTGTCAACTTTATTGCATTATGATTGAAAATGTTGATTATTGAAGCTGTGTCGGGCACTGGAGCCTCTAAGTCAACTCAACGGTAAATTACATACAATGTACTTAACATTTTAAGCCTGTGCACACCGGGTTGCGTACGCTAAAATGTTGGAACACGTCACACAAACGGTGTGCGGTCTCTCATAAGGATCTGTATACTACAACGCCGCACGCGCACGTCACGCACACGCAGCCGGTGTGCACAGGCCTTTTTTCGGAACAAGTTGTGATTTCGTATTTATTCCGCCCAGAATCAGGAGCTCTTTAATTCAAACCAGTCAAATTTTATCCAAATCTAACAAAAACTAATCGTCAAAGAAATTAAAATCGGTCCTAACAGATGTCTGTGAATCCGCCCCTGTCTTGCGACGTTACCCTTAAAATAAAATTGAAATATAGGTTAAGCCACAGACAAGACATCCTCCAGACCGAGCATACCCCCTCTGCCACAAATATACGGTAGTTTTACTCCATTTTCGAGTCAAAGTGTTTTTGTGTGACGCCCGTGTCTTTGAACGGACCAATCACGAAACGGGACTCGCTCACCTCGTCCCCCGCCCCCCTGTATTTTTGGCAGCATCGGTTTCATGAAATAATTGCTCTAAGCTCCGTCTAGAGGATTCCTAGTCTATGGGTTAAGTCAACCAACCCCCCGTAACTTCTGTGTTATTGGGTTTCCAATGACTGGGTCTCGGCCGTTCTATTTTAACAATTGTAGGGGGCGGTTAAATATAACTTGAGAGTTAACTTTTTAGGGCAGTTTTACCTTGTTTTTATATGATTTGTACTATTTTGTACGCTCTGGTTCTTGGTACTTTCATTATTACAACTTGATAAAGTTTACTAAATCAGCACCTACTGATATTAGAGGTTTATATTTATATCGCAAAAGTATAAAACTTTGCCCTTTATCATAACTTCGCTTTCTTCAGAAAGTGTATCTGTAACTTCTTTTAAGTAATTTCGCTTTTACTGAACTGTGATGACGCGGTGGGCAAAGTAATATTGAAAGGGCAATGTTATAGTGTTTTCCGGGACCCTATACTGTAGTCTCTTTGGAAAACAGAAATAGTTGATTCATCCATATCCGGTACGTAGGTACCGAGTGTAGACTCGACATAAGAACACAATACCGGGTGTGGCCTGTAACACGAGCAAATAATTAAAACATAGATTGTACTCCTCAAACGGTGACACTTTTATTCAACAACTTTTAAAAATTATGAAGTATTTAGACTCCCTATTTTTTATACAAATTAAATACTATCTTCAATGGACGCCATCGCCACGCCATATCATTGTGATTGACGTTGCTTGTCACGCCTTAAACATAACAAAATTCGCAATACATTGCGTCTTAGAATAAACTTTAAAGTGTATTAAAAATCAAACCACAAGTTATTTTTAAAAGTCGCTGAATAAATGTTGGTCAGTATGAGGTGTACAGCCTACAGTTAAAAGTTTTTGCTTGTATTACAGGCCACAGACTGTATAGTATATTGCATGTAATAAATGATTTTAGAACACAATATATCATCCACCTGATTTGAGCAATCCTATTCATAGTTTGAAAAGGATTCACAGCTGGCAAACAATGACACAAATTCACTTTCCACCTAATGGGTCGACCGTCGGCTCATCTGGCGGCCGTCGGCACAGATCACTTCCTACTAGATAGAGCAGAGACCTAATTTTAGAGCCCAGGGCCGCGAGTACGGCTAGGCCTTCGCATTCTTTTTGCGGGGCGTATCGTATTGAATTTGGCTGTTTTCGCAGGGCGGATTGGCAGAAGAGGTCGATTTAATGAGGTAGAGCATGTAAAACTGCAAAATATCACAGTGATGTCCAATGCCAACGAGTATGAAACAAAGATCCTCGATACAAACAGAAAAAAAAGTATGAGACAAATAACTTCTAGATTGAATTCTCAAGTGGTTCGAAAGAATTGGATACAATCGTAAAACCCCATATCGCATATTCATAACACTCACAGCAACCTCTTACAAGCCTATTTTAAATTTTGTCTCTTACTAAAAAGTACAAAAGTCAAAAGTGACGGATGGGAACAAACGATTATCAATTCTATTTGTAAGATTTGACTTTTCTGAATAACGGCATAAAGCTATAACAAATGTCATGCTCATAAGGAGCGCCAACTGCGTAGACTCTCTGATGGTTTACCTCTGATGGGCTTCCACACTTCTTTTAGTTGTGAAGGGATGCGTCAAGGTCCACTTATTAATGAGGAATCTATTGAAGGTAATCTATGACCGTCGGCCATCGCAGAGGACGAACCCATTGTGAAAGATAACAATTATAAATCTCCCACTCCGCATGATTAGCATACATTTCCATACCTATGGCGGCTTTGTATTGTCCCCGTCATAAATATCTACACATATTACCTCTTATCACAAAGACATTAGGTGCAAATTTGTGTATATATTTTCAAAGTCGATTAAACATGAGTTTCACGACAAGATTAAATGTTTAAAGTAAATGTTCGTCGTTTTTTAGCTTTTAGTGGAATGTGCCAGAGTCGATTGAATTTAATGGAGTGAACTTATAAAATGCTAAAAAAATTTTACCTTACGAGAATTTGCAAAGCATTCTGAATCGAAACGGCATCTTAATACATAAGTAGTACATATTATTATTATCATATTAATGTAACACACACACACACACACACACACACACACACACACACACACACACACACACACACACACACACACATAGATATATGCAGAGTATAATCGAAATTAAACTTTCGAGAGACATTTCTAAATATTTTAAACACTCACTTGTATTTTAGTCGCTATTGGCGACATGTTTCGGGCCCGTCGGGGGTCCTTCTTCAGTATGTAACTAATTGGAAAAGGCCTTAGGATAGGTTAAAGTTAATTTAAAATTTCTTTGATATTTTTAACAAAAGCAAAACGAGGTTTATGTGTAGCAAACTCGATCCTTTTATTAATTAAAAGGATTTAACAGCTTTCTGATATAATTAAAGGATAATGAAAATTCTAGCCATTATGAATGTAATTATATTTCGTTAATAAAGTTAAAATTAATGGAACATTCATGTTTTCGGGTTATTTGTTACTGAAAGAGAAAATTACGGGACAAATTATAGCAGAGTTAATAGGCATAGCGCTTAACTGAGTCAGTTCGTGACCAATTATGGTTAACTAGGTTTGGTTGTGTTAGTCTTATCCCTACTAATAAGGTCATGAGGGGTAAGAAATAGTATTTTATGCAACCGTTGTTTAAGAGAGGTCAAAAAAGGCGAGTGGTGTGAGTAACAATTTGAGGCGAAGCCGCCACGTGTATTTTTGGACTCAGTTAAACAACGTTGCATACAATACTTTTTCTACGACCAAGCACTTACTTTGAAATAAAATCTTTATCTTTAACAAATCTTTTTAATTCAAGAAGTAGCAAAAATGGAGGGTACGGGCGGGAAAAGAATGAATGAATGAATGAAATTAAAAAAAAACAGGGTTCACTTTGTCAGAGATGACATTTAAAATAAGGTTGGCAACACTGTATGTCATTCAATATTTTTTAAGTGGTCATTACACGAAGTATCGTAAAGTCGCTAAAAAGATATAAGGTAAGGTTTTAAAGGTGTGTGCACGACTCTTTAAATGACAAAAGTACGGGAGTAGAAAAAATATATTTTACTCGTGACAAGTCAAACACTATTATATCGATTTAGATAAAATTTGGTATGGAGATAAATAGTTTGAGGCCCGAGGAAGGACATAGGATAGTTTGTATAAATCATAATTATCCCACGCAGATATGTCGCGGGCAGAAGTTAGTTCATAATATGTTCAAATATCAATCGCTAAAAATAACTGCATTCCCGTGGCTAGGGAGGTTTGGGGATTATATTGAGCAACTTTTACTAAGGGACCAACCACGAAATCGTTAAAAAAGATTGGGTGTTTCATACATTTTGGCTAGTCCATTTTCTATGGGAGGGTTCATTAAGGGGTTGGTCACATAGTTAAGTTGCTCAGTATAATCCCAAAACCTCCCTGGCAACAGGGAACGCAGTTATTTTTTAGCCACCATGTAGGTATATAAGATAACTATAAATATTTAAACAATACCACAGCAAGAACGTACCTATGTCTCTATTAACCCCCGAAAGAATTCGTGAGTACGCGCGAAACAAATTCTTTTTTAATACAGTTGCTCAAAAAGTGCTACTTTACGTAGCTGTTTAGCGTGCGGAAAGTTGGTTATCTCGAACTAGTGCTTTTTACTTTTCCAATTTTTTTAAATTTATACTTGTTCCAATTCACGACTACTTATTGATGAGTGTTAATATTAGTTTCCTTTAAACGTCGTAATCAGCATAAAAACCTACCGTTAATGTAAGAATACGAATAATATTACATATTTCATATTTAATTACTTACCTCTTCATCATTATAACACGTTTATTTTTTAATATTCAATATTGAAAATTCCGTTCTTAATAAGTTGACTGAATGGAACGGAATAGCTGCCAAACGCCCATAGATATAATATACTTAAAGACGACGTCTAACCGAGCTGTCACTGTTACCACTTTTGTTTAGTGTACGATTAACAATGTTTTTCTTATTTTTTCGCAACTGTATTAAAAAACGTCGTTCGATACACGTGCGGAAATGTCATTACTTCACGAGTACCGAGATATCTTGCCACGAGCCGCAGGCGAGTGGCAAGACTCGGGACGAGTGAAGAATGACATACCTTCCGCACTAGCATCGAAATGTACTATTTCAAGGGCGAAAATAATTCCACAGCTGCTCGGCATTTTTTATTGTCTACAATGTCTACTTCAGCCGACGACTAAATAGATATAATATGTATTCTTTGCTGCCAGTTTTATAGTACGTTTTTTTAACATTAGAAAAAGACTACGCGATCTTAACGTGTATTTTAATTGAAAAACTCTTTTTAAAAATCAGTAACTAATATTACTTATGAAAGCAAAATAATGTAATGTAAATAATCGTATATGATTCATAAAAGTTACATATTTGGCGACTCAGTGTTGGCATCAATCTGAACTAAATCAATCCGGATTGATCAATCGAATTGACGCGTCAATCCGAATTGATCAATCCGGATTGATCAATTCGAATTGAATCAATTCTGATTGACGCGGCAATCCGATTGAATCAATTTGAATTAACGCATCAATCCTCAATTCGGACTAAATCAATTCTCAATCTAGATTAACCATAGTCCCTAAGATTACTTTTCAAAGGTGTAAGTTTTTGGGACTTACTTACTGGACTTAAATTCGATATCTGAGGTTCCCAGAGGTTCGAAAACATGTTCCTGATGTCAGTATTGACTGATGTCCCTTTTTGGGACATTTTTCGAAATTGGCCGATTAAGTTCATATTCGTAATCGATGTCGACCATAGGTCCCTAAAAGTTTTTGGGACTTACTTACTGGACTTAAATTCGATATCTGAGGTTCCCAGAGGTTCGAAAACATGTTCCTGATGTCAGTATTGACTGACGACCTATAATTTTATTATTACAGGACCGGGAGTACTTATTTTTTTTATTTATATATTATTTATTTAATGTATCTTATTTATTTTAAAGTTTTTGGGACTTACTTACTGGACTTAAATTCGATATCTGAGGTTCCCAGAGGTTCGAAAACATGTTCCTGATGTCAGTATTGACTGACGACCTATAATTTTATTATTACAGGACCGGGAGTACTTATTTTTTTTATTTATATATTATTTATTTAATGTATCTTATTTATTTTATTTACTTGATTTACTTGATTTTTTTTATTTTTATTCTTTTTATTTTTATTCTTTTTATTTTTATTTATTTTATTTATTTTATTTATTTTATTTATTTTATTTATTTTATTTATTTTATTTATTTTATTTATTTTATTTATTTTATTTATTTTATTTATTTTATTTATTTTATTTATTTTATTTATTTTATTTATTTTATTTATTTTATTTATTTTATTTATTTTATTTATTTTATTTATTTTATTTATTTTATTTATTTTATTTATTTTATTTATTTTATTTATTTTATTTATTTTATTTATTTTATTTATTTTATTTATTTTATTTATTTTATTTATTTTATTTATTTTATTTATTTTATTTATTTTATTTATTTTATTTATTTTATTTATTTTATTTATTTTATTTATTTTATTTATTTTATTTATTTTATTTATTTTATTTATTTTATTTATTTTATTTATTTTATTTATTTTATTTATTTTATTTATTTTATTTATTTTATTTATTTTATTTATTTTATTTATTTTATTTATTTTATTTATTTTATTTATTTTATTTATTTTATTTATTTTATTTATTTTATTTATTTTATTTATTTTATTTATTTTATTTATTTTATTTATTTTATTTATTTTATTTATTTTATTTATTTTATTTATTTTATTTATTTTATTTATTTTATTTATTTTATTTATTTTATTTATTTTATTTATTTTATTTATTTTATTTATTTTATTTATTTTATTTATTTTATTTATTTTATTTATTTTATTTATTTTATTTATTTTATTTATTTTATTTATTTTATTTATTTTATTTATTTTATTTATTTTATTTATTTTATTTATTTTATTTATTTTATTTATTTTATTTATTTTATTTATTTTATTTATTTTATTTATTTTATTTATTTTATTTATTTTATTTATTTTATTTATTTTATTTATTTTATTTATTTTATTTATTTTATTTATTTTATTTATTTTATTTATTTTATTTATTTTATTTATTTTATTTATTTTATTTATTTTATTTATTTTATTTATTTTATTTATTTTATTTATTTTATTTATTTTATTTATTTTATTTATTTTATTTATTTTATTTATTTTATTTATTTTATTTATTTTATTTATTTTATTTATTTTATTTATTTTATTTATTTTATTTATTTTATTTATTTTATTTATTTTATTTATTTTATTTATTTTATTTATTTTATTTATTTTATTTATTTTATTTATTTTATTTATTTTATTTATTTTATTTATTTTATTTATTTTATTTATTTTATTTATTTTATTTATTTTATTTATTTTATTTATTTTATTTATTTTATTTATTTTATTTATTTTATTTATTTTATTTATTTTATTTATTTTATTTATTTTATTTATTTTATTTATTTTATTTATTTTATTTATTTTATTTATTTTATTTATTTTATTTATTTTATTTATTTTATTTATTTTATTTATTTTATTTATTTTATTTATTTTATTTATTTTATTTATTTTATTTATTTTATTTATTTTATTTATTTTATTTATTTTATTTATTTTATTTATTTTATTTATTTTATTTATTTTATTTATTTTATTTATTTTATTTATTTTATTTATTTTATTTATTTTATTTATTTTATTTATTTTATTTATTTTATTTATTTTATTTATTTTATTTATTGTATTTAATTACTTTTATTTACATTATTTATTTATTTTACTTTATTTCTTTTATTTATAATATAATAAGATTTATAATAAGAACACACCACACAGGTAGATATAAAGATAAACAGAGGAACGGCAAAAAAACTTGTTTATGCTGGAGGCTTCATAGATCGCTCATGCCAACCTCGGTTATTCAATAACAACTTGAATTTAAGTGTGCATAAAGATTACAATCATTTGAACTGGTCAAAAACTTTATAATGAGGTAACTGAATAGACTGGGTTTTTATTTAGGTTACCGGTAACAGAGGTTAACCGTATCTGATACGGTTACCGAATCAAAGTGTTACCTTATCAGACGGTTACCGTTATGGTAGGTGTTTTTACAACCGCTTCTAAAATAACCCTATGAAAAACCCCGGTTAAGGTAACCGGTTCCTGTCCCTGGTAGAATCTAAATATTGCCGTTGAAACCATGTTTTGCACCTTAGATATCGATTTTGAATGCAAGCAGTCACTTTCAAAAAATGTCACTAAAATGTCCCGAAACAGGACACCTTTCAATATTGCAGTCGAAAAGATGTTTAGAAACCTCTGGCTACCTCAGATATCGATTTTAAACGCAATCGGGTAATTTCTAGAAATGTCCTAAAAAAGGGCATCTCTCAATATTTCCCTCGGAAACAAGTTTCGAAACCTTTGGGCACCTCAGATATCGATTTTGAACGCTATCGGTTAATTTCAAGGAAAATCCCGAAAATGTTCCAAAAAGGACATCCTTCATAATGCCGTCAGAAACATGTTTCGGAACCTTTGGTAAACTCGGACACCGCTTCGGAACGCATTTGGTCAGTTTCAAAAAATGGCCTAAATAAAAAGGACATTAGGTGTACATACAAAGTAATCGTCAATCCGAATTGACGATTGAGGATTGAGGATTGACCGGTCAATTCGAATTAACGATTAGTAATCGTCAATCTTCAATCAGTAGATTTAGAATTAGTTTCGTCAATCGTCAATCGTCAATTCGAATTGATCGGTCAATCCTCAATCGTCAATCGTCAATTCGAATTGATATTTTGCCAACACTGTTTGGCGTGAATTATTTTTCGAAACGGTTTTTCAATAAAAAGACACGTCAAGATTGTTCACCTTTTTTCTAATGCTAAAAAAAAACTTTACAGTACATATGGTCCTATTTTTCCGCACTAGTGCGTAAAATAGCACTTTTCGTGCGATGTCAAAAGTTTAAAGGGCCATATGTACTGTAAAACGTTGTACGATACACGTGCGAATAGATAATTCGCAACTCGTGTCGATTTAAAACACTCCCTTCGGTCGTGTTTTAATTTATCGCCACTCGTTTCGAATTTTCTCTTTTACGCACTTGTATCGTAAATAACTAATATAAGTCGATAAATAAGGTTGACTAGGTACTAATTGAAAGTGGCGTACAAACAGCAACACACTTAACTGTACATCGGTGGACCTTATTATACAAGGCATAAGGTCCACCAATGGACAATTAACAGTGTGAGCCATGGTACTAGACGAGGCCTATGCTCAGCAGTGGGCGATACAGGGCTGATATGATGATAAGGATGATGTAAATAAGCAGTTTCCGATTGTCGGGGCTTCTGGCCTCCGTGGTGTCCAGACATCAACTGACTAACTGACATTGATATTGTAGGAAGTAAATTAAAATGCAACCAATGTCAATGTCAGATTACAAATTCCCCTTATTCCTTGTCAAGAAATGGTACCTATATACGGATACCGGGTGTGGCCTGTAATATGAGCAAAAATTTTTACTGTAGACTGTACTCCTCATACTGACCAACATTTGTTCAGCGACTTTTAAAAATAACTTGTGGTTTGATTTTTAATACACTCTAAAGTTTATTCTAAGACGCAATGTATTGCGAATTTTGTTATGTTTAAGGCGTGACAAGCAACGTCAATCACAATGATATGGCGTGGCGATGGCGTCCATTGAAGATAATATTTATTTTGTATGAAAAATAGGGACTCTAAAGACTTCATAATTTTTTAAAGTTGTTGAACAAAAGTGTCACCGTTTGAGGAGTACAATCTATGTTTTAATTATTTGCTCATGTTACAGGCCACACCCGTATGTATATCGTTAAATCGTTCTATCTGAAGCGCCGGCAGATGTGTAGACCAGATTGGGTGTGAAGCGACGCCACGGTTGATGACAAGTCACTCGTCTGAGAACCATTACAACTAATTCCGGCACAAGTTATTTAAAAATTACGAACACACTTTTAGACGAATATAATGGGCTTAAGTAAGCATAAGGGGCTAGTGCCTACGTCAAATCATGGGATTAGTTGTCAAGCGGACCCCAGGCTCTTATGAGCCGTGGTGAAATGCCGGGGTAACGCGAGGAAGAAGGAGGAGAAGTAAGCATAAAGGGCTAAGGCATAAGTGGCTTTCTTATTTCAAGATTAGTACACTATGGTTTATGGATTATGCGCGTACATTTTCTGTGCCGATTCCTCAAGGCTAAGGGTCGTGACCATCAGTAGTGCAGTTTTTCACCACCGCTCTCCAAACCCCCCTGTTTTGGGCTAACTGTGTTGTCCCGTAGATGTTGACGCCCGTGGCGTCGCGTATGGCATCAGACCACCGAGTTGGATCCCTGCCTCTACTTCTTCTCCCTTCGACGCACCCAACCAGAACGAGCTTTTCAAAACTGGACGGGTCTTGGCGGGCCACGTGGCCGAAGAAGGTCAACATTCTCTGGAAGCATGTAGTTGAAAGCCGGGTGGTAATATATACGCGTTGGTGCGGCGTTGCGTCCAGGATATACCCAACATTTTGCGCCAACACCACATCTCGAATGCGTCTATTTTTGCTCATAGCGGCAACATAGCGATGCATTTTTATACATTTGAGTAATAATCTGTGTCAATGACTAAACACTCAAAGTCTTAATAATAAGTTTTAAGGTCTGTCCACACCGGATGCGTGTGCGTGAGTGTTGTAACATACCGATCATAATGAGAGGCGGCACACCGCTTGTGCCCAACATTATTGCGCACGTCCACTCACACGCAACCAGTGTGCAGGCCTTTAGGCGTTATTACATGTTACATCCGCAAAGCACAATATCTATAGTTCATGGCCAAATCACTTCGTCTCAATCCAAATTTAACAGCTCCGAGGCACATGAACGCTTAAGAGAGCTATTGTAACTAATAGTATTAGATTAAGCGTTCAATTTTCCTTAATTAAATACTTGAGTTTATGTAAGAAGCTACATCGAATGTAGTCTATAGTTAGCTATTCATTAACACAGAACATATACCGGGTGTGGCCTGTAACATGAGCAAAAAATTAAACTGTAGGCTGTACTCTTTATACTGACCAACATTTGTTCAGCGACTTTTAAAAATAACTTGTGGTTTGATTTTTAATACACTTTAAAGTTTATTCTAAGACGCAATGTAATGCGAATTTTTTTATGTTTAAGGCGTGACAAGCAACGTCAATCACAATGATATGGCGTGGCGATGGCGTCCATTGAAAATAATATTTATTTTGTATGAAAAGTAAGGAGTCTAAATACTTCATATTTCTTAAAAGTTGTTGAACAAAAGTGTCACCGTTTGAGGAGTACAATCTATGTTTTAATTATTTGCTCATATTACAGGCCACACCCGGTATATGGCTTATGTAAGTAGTTCCGGTAAGACTGTGAAATTTATGTATACTGCCCGATTCAAACTTTAAGATACGTCAATTCATAGATCTAGAAACGATATGGATTACATATTTCAGCGTCAAATGTGACGTTTCTTCAAACAAAAACGTCAGTTTTGACACTGACACATCTAATCCATATCGTTTCTAGATCTATTAATTGACGTAACTTAAAATTCGAATCGGGCCGATAGCCAAATTAGTAATATAAAAAGTATCGAATCAATCTACGCGTCAAAAGTAAAGCTTCTATACTAAATAAAATGGTGACTGCTCTACATTTTCTAGATACCTACATCATTAAAAAAAACTTTGTACAAAGTACCTAGGTATATACTCATACCTTTCTGAGTCGTCTATCTTGTAGCATTATATTTTTATACACAGTGGCCCATTTTATTTGTTCTAGTGTAGAATTAAAGCTTGAGCCAGCTCCAAGCAGTGCCGATTAGCCGATAATATAGCGAACGTTAAATTAAACGGTTGGGTTAACGTGGCCTAATTGTCGATGGGGCCTATTCTGACGACTTCGTGCTTAATGAGCCCTGGGGGCCGATTCGAACTTACAGATACATTTTGACTTCACTCAATTGTATGTAAGGCCATCTCCATAATAGGTATGTTTGCAGTTGAACTCAGTGGGTAACAAACGTAGTATTATTCGCCCCGATTAGAACTTTAAGATTACGTCAAACATTTAATAAAGAAACGTCATGGTTTAGAACTATTATGTCGATTACATAAGTGACGTTTCTTCAAACAAAAACGTCACTATTGACACTGATAGGGTAAGTGCGTCAGTTTTCCGTCCGGTGTCAGTTTCCGTCCACTTGACGGATTGGTAAATAACACATTTGATTTATAATTTGCTACTTGCGAAATATAATTTTTATGTGGATAGTTAAATTGTTTACATATTAAGGGTGCAATAAGTCCAAATTTGTGCAGCAATGAAGTATTATACTCAAATTTCGTCAAGTGGACGGAAACTGACACCGGACGAAAACTAGCACAATGACCCTATATACCGTATCTTTAGCAAACTTTTGACCTTATAAAGTTGGAATCAGACCGATATCTTTTCCGTGCGATTGTCGAAGGGGGCCTATTCCGTACTCGACTCGGCCCGCCGCAAACCCTTTAAAACTATGGCCAACTTTCAACGTACACTCTTTTACACTTACTTCAACTTTTTATTCGAAGCCACTTTTGTTTCACGCTTTTTTCTTCTCTGACACTCCGTTTTGTTTTTTGCTTTTCTTACTTATTCTAAAGTTGGTAAAACATGAAATGTAACAAAAGGCTTCATTATAAATGTTGTAAAAAGGGTATGAAAGCTGAACAAAGCTAATAATGATTAAAGCTTAATCGTATCGAATCGGAATCGGTTTAATATATATTATGTATTTTTTTAATGTTTTGTAAGTGTTTTATTTTTATATTTTAGTTTTATATTCATATTATAAATAAGTAAATAACCTAACCCAAGATATTAAATGAATAAAGGAAAATAATACATGTAAGCTTCATATGTAGATATACGTAGCCTACGTAGGTAAGTAAAATATTAAAATGTATCTTGTTCCAATGCAGTTATTGTAAAAGCAGTGTAGATAAAATGTTAAGTAAGTAATGTATGCTAGAAGCATATATTAATGCAAGAGAAAAGTAGTTCTACAAAACCAAAGTACCTTCTTATAAAAAGTTCAACTCTGTCGCTGCGCTCTAGCAAATAATGTACAAAAAATAGCAAACACACTATAGATAGTAAGTATAGTAACTGAATCAATTGGCTTTACTACGGGCATAGAATAGGATTCCTCTACACCGAGTTTAGAGCAATTATTTCAAGCAACCGATGATGCCAAAAATGCGGGGGTGCGCGGGACGAAGTGAGCGAAGTCCCGTGCCTTGATTGGTCCGTTCAAAGACACGGACGTCACACAGAGACACTTTCGACTCGAACATGGAGTAAAATTACCGTATGCGTGGCAGAGGGGGTAGCGCGACTATGCTCAGTCTGGAGGATGTTTTGTCTGTGACTACGGGCCATATTAAGAGCCAACAGGAGTGGTCATTTCTCCATACAAACGTACTCCTTGTTTTCCTCCGTGGTTTTTGAAGCTAGAGCAATGATTTTTTCAACACAGATTAATATTGTCAATATCTGTGTCGGACCGTTTTGCTTTTTTTGATATTTTTGTTGTTTAAGGCGCTAGAGCCCTTCAAAAATGGCCAGAATGGCCTAATTGACTATGCCGAAATGAGAGGCGTGGCATTCAAAACTGATATCAATTAGCCAAAAAAGCAAAACGGTCCGACACAGATAATTTCATAATCATTTAGATTTCCAAATTTGGTTACGATTGGTTAAGTTTTGGAGGAGAAAACAGGTACGAAACCTCGATTTTTGAGATTTTTACGCAGGATTTTTCGCCTTGTCCTTATCGCACTACTTTTAGGTGCCGCTTCCGTTAGCGAGACTGGTATATTTACCTAAAATATTTTAAACTCAGCTCCTGTTTCATCTTAAATGTAGGTAGTAGATACTCAGTGGGAGACCCTGAGTCTGCATAATTTTGACAATCGAAACTCGAGCAAATACATAAAGCACAAATCGAATACCTAAGTCAATAATAAGACAGAAAAGAATAAACACAGACACACTAACCTAACGCAAATAAAATTAAACACGACAATAAAATGTAGCCTCCAGACACACGAAACATGTTTACAGGCTATACCTAACTACAAACACTGTCACCAAAAATACGTATACAATTTTGCACCTTATTCCGTTCTAATAAATCGGAGAATGTATACATATTTGTGAAATTGTTGTTTATTTGGTCAGACACCGCGCCCGAGACATTACGGATGCGTTCCGGCGCGTTCACCTGCGATCGAGGTGAAGGTCGCGCGAACTAAAACGCAATCGCGACGAAACGGAGCGCGAATGACCATGGCTTACCGCACCACACATGGGCTGGGAATAGGGTTGCCAGATGGTCGGGATTTGGCTGGATTCTCCCGATTTTTAGCATGTGTTCCCGATTCCCGACAAAGTGAAACTTGTCCCGAAAAACAGCTTCACGTTATATAACAATAATTTCAAGTTCCGAACTGTCGCCGAGCAAGCGAGCTGACGTAGTGCCAATAATGTAAAATATCGTTGTTTTTAATATAATCACTTTAATATGAATGTATTTTTTTTCCCGAATTAAGTCCCAAAATCCCGAAAAACAGATATTGTTTCCCGATATTCGCGCCTTTCGATCTGGCAACCCTAGCTGGGAATCACTTTAGTGACGAAATAAATTCAGACATTTCCATGCAAAATAACATGTGCCATAGGTTATCTAAATTTATTCTATAACCAAATAGTTTCCGGTGCTTATTTCTGTAAACCCAAGCCCAACAGGTATATTCGGATTTTAATCATTAGAACTGGATAAGTTGTGGATCTAATTATGACAATCCGTATACGCCTGCACGTGTGATGCGGGTATGTGTTGCTGGCCGTTTTTCGTACGATTTACAAAGGGTTAATTAGATTTGGTCAGTACAAAACTTGGCATAGTAGATAGATAATAGGTAAGTCCACTAAAATGATTTGTCAGTCTTTAGCAGCCTTTCTGTCACGGTATTCAAATGTTTTATTGGTACCTAATAAAATATACGTCCACGTGTTTTCGACGTGCTTGAAAATACATACCTAACTATAAAATTATAATGTTAATGAATATATGTTATATGGAAATATAAACGATCTTTGTATTTAAATTTCGGACATGATTTTAACATATCGAAATACAATGAATTTATTGTAGCCGGCCGTTTTACTGTGCGCACGCGGCAATTTAAAAATAAAACATGTTAAAATTGTATGCGTTTCATTGTCGGTAATGTTTATAACAATTTAGCAGCGTCCAAGAGAAACAGGATTTTTTATCGAAACCGAAGGTTCGGTTTCGTTCTAGTTTCGGCCGAAATTGAACCTTCATCCGAACCATGATTTATAATTTTATCCTCTAGCCACCCATACGTCAACACTTGCCAAGCAAAATGAAATTTTATGTTGTCAACACAAAGCTCAAATTGGAATGGAACAGGAGACCTTTTTATAGGTCCGTGGGCCGCTAGAGGTTATACTGGAACCTGCCGAACCTTCTGTTAGACACTAAATATTAGCAACTTTCCACAGTAGGTGTTAAAAAACCACGTGTATTTCCAGTTCTTGACGTAAAAAAGGCAAAGGCATTCTCATGGTATTTATAAAAATGAACATTTAAGTTATATAATAGAAACATACTTCAATGAATCAAATCCGATTTTGCCTCAATATTCCAGTCACACCAGTTCGTTTTGACCGGTTTTGGGCTCCTAAAAATATCATTCTTGGCTCTAAAAGAAGAAGATACCAACTACCGATATTTTTAAACAACTTACAGCATTTTTCTATAAAGCGGGTGTAAGAATGTGGACTTTACTGGATTTTTCATCGGCCTCTTTTGAAAGAAGCAATAAAATTAATGAAAGTTTATGTTATCTATTAACCGGTAGAATCTTACAACATATATCACATACATTATTAACCAAGCCCTTCCTTTAAATGTATAAATTATGCTGATTAAACGACGAGATACAATATAATATTTATGTATTTTGTATGTACTTCGGTGTCCCTTGGGAAATCAAATAAGGCTCAACTTAGGCTACTTATGTTTTTGTTTACTTAACTATATATCTATTCGTAATTAAGTCCTACCTACTTAATATGTATAATATACAATATACGTACTTAGAATTAAATATAATATACGAAAATGTAGAGTAAAACTAGCTTTAGTCAGCACACCCTATTAAAAGGGGGAATCAACTTTTTCTTGTCACTGGTTGCCATTGTTACGGTCTCCTGGGTCACTCTTAAAATACTAGTTATTTCGTATTTAAATGAACCAAACTTGAATTTTTTGGAAATTATAAGGCCTTTCCATAATGGGACCTCTACTAAGCACGTTTGTAGAACATGGTACAGCAGCTCTTCTAAGAAACTAAGCTACTCTCTCTCTGTCTCCTGGCTGATGGGACAGAATAACAACAAGAAATTGTTGATCGAGTTGATCGACCCAAAAGCTTTTATAAGGTTACGGATAGGTAAGTGTGGCATACGGGTAAGTGTATCTACTGTATCTGGCCTTCATAGTACCTGGCTTCATAGGGCCTGTTTACACATTGATGAGTGTTTATCGCGAGTATGCATTTACTACTTGTGTTTAGTGAAATTTATGAACTCGGATTAAACACTAATCAAATTGTAAACAGAGGGCCTACCGCCTGCTTCTCTGTCGCACTTGTAAATTCGTACGTAAGTGTGACAGGGACGCAACACGTCGAAAGTGGCTCGCGGTAGGACCTCAGGCCCGATTCGGGCCCAAATGTGAATGCCGGCCGCACCTTAGTGGTAAAAATGTATACTGTTTGCTGACGTGCGATGATTTGGATGCCAATCTTTTTATTAATATTATTCTTATCATACGCAGGGCCCTTTTAGAATCAGTGTAAATTTATATTTTGATTGTTACAAACGCCCAAATAAAAAAGGAAAAAATTAAAAAAAGGGATAAACCGTAGCTCATTTTCAGCGGAAAATGAATGTTGTTTAATTGTTGTTATATAATCTTCATTTCCGTCAACAGGCCATTAAACACGGGCGATAACGGTCTCGAAATCCACCCCAATTAGACTTATCCCCCCCTAAATCGAGCCCCGGCTCCTCTATCCATAAAACGTTCCTAGTTAATTTTAGCTCTTGGCTTAATTTAGTTTTTTATGATTATTTTACGACTGATAGTGTCGTAAGTTAAAGTGGGTCATGTTGTATTAAATATTACTACGAGTAAATAGACAAACGGACAAGTTTTATTGTTCTAAAGTTTAACACAACTATTGCAATGTATTATGTGCTTTGCGTAAATTTATCGGACCTTTAGGCCTGTGAACACCGGCTGACTGTGCGTAAACGTAACGTGCACGTTGTAATATACAGATCCTTATAAGAGACGGCACACTGCTACATTTAAACGCACGCGCACATCTATACACACACGCAACCGGTGTGCTTATGGATGTTATAAATATTAAATAGTGCAGTCAAAGTCAAGCGAGTGCTACCATACTAAAATATCTATCGCAGTACGGATATGATGGTCGTTCTTGTCTACATATTACTTGACAGCGTGATAAAACGGAGTCCGTCACTTTCTAACCCGCGATGTTAAAAAGTGAGTTATTTTATCCTACTATAACATTACATGATTAACAATGTAACTTGTGAGTGTGTCAAATACCTATATCACATTTTACTTACACCGCAACTTATCAACTTACGAACTTATCTACTAAATTGGCGTTTAGTCAGTCTTTAGTTTATTACTTCGCTACTTTAACGACTTTGACGAAATATACCAAATATAAGCGCGCAAGCGAAAACGTGCTTATAACGCGGAGTTAACTATCCTAGTCAGTACGGTCTTAACAAGTCTAACTTACTTTTATTGGCCTCTGCTAAGTAGCAATACGATTAAATTAAATATGCAGTATTATTTCTGATTGCTCTAAGATTAATAGAGCAGCTATTATTATTCACATCTATTTTTAAACTTTGAACCTCCTTCCGCCTTTCCGAGCCTGAACAATGGTGCCAATTAAGCTCCATAATCGCTAGCACCCTTATAATTAATACTGCAGAAATTAAACTCGTGCAATAACTCTTAGCGTTAGAAAAATGTCGCAACTTTTACTGAATTCTCTGTCGCTTACTACCATTTAGTTCTGATGTCGGAATAAGTGTACAGAGTACACAAAAAATACACAATCGTAGCTTTGTGCTCTACCGAACATTAATTAAGAAGAAAAGGATTTGAAATTTTAGAACGGCTGTAACTTGACACGCTGATAATGAACCTTAGTCATGAAGTAATAGAGTTCAAGATTGGTGGTGTGCGAGTATTGAACAGGCGAGTATTGTTCGCGAGAGCACATTTGTGGCTTTCGGAAAGATTGGCATTGGAGCCAATACTTTTTTTAAACTTTTTTGTATCGTACGGATAAGTAGAATTAATATTACCGATACGACTTTAATTATAGCAATTCATTTATAAGACCAAAATGAATGGTGTTTTTGGCTATGATTAAATTTAGAATGTTAACTATAAATATCTACTATTTTCACATCCCAACGTTAGGTAAATATAGTTCCCAAAATACATTTTATCCTTAAACAACTTTTTGACACTTACTTATTATTTAACGAAAATACGTGTAAGTTACGTAAATGATGTTCTTTTGTACGCATATTTACGATATGTATTTACACCTACTTAACATTTACCTAAGCTACGTATTAGACCTTTTACAACAAAATAAATATTTTATCTCGCAAAAAAGATTTAAAATAAATCACCACTCACATTTCTTGCGTTCATTCATTTGTAAATAAGATATCTTTTAATGGATACGTAGCGATTCATAAATTATAATCCCAACTTACTCACTTCGAAACTCGTGTTTATACATATTTAAAAAAAATATCGCATGCTACACAAAAGCTTTTTACGCGTAAACTCAAAAACCCTCCCAAACTCATTGTGTACAACAAAGATACACCCAACCATAAATTTAAGCTTCGACCTAAAACTTTAACTATCTAACACAAAATAACAGTGGAAATTTAAATGTAGCCTGGACGCTAGGTCGTCAGCTCGGTCATTACAGGGCGGAAATAGGCACTTTTACCCTCGTTAGCGCCTGCCGAGCGCTATCATACTGAGTATGTCACACTAGGCCTACGGCGTTTTGGTTTTATTTTTATCTTTGTCGTGATTCCGAAATTCTAAACTGTTGTGAAAAAACCGGAGAAGTCCGAGTCGGACTCGCCCACCGAGGGTTTTGTACTTTTTAATATTTGTTGTCTATCTGTGAAAATGTCAACTGTCTAGCTATCACAGTTCATGAGATACAGCCTAGTGACAGACAGACAACGGACGGACGGACGGACAGACGGACAGTGGACTCTTAGTAATAGGGTCCCGTTGGGTACGGAGCCCTAAAAAATATAGGGTGCAGAGCGATACATGAGCCCCCTATTTATTGGCCCTATGTTTTAATGTCAACTAAAATTTTTCGATTTAGGCCATAAAGTAGAAAACGTCACACCCGTGTGGTTTCTATGAAACTGATGAAACTCGCTTTCAGCTCGTTTCATAAGCCCTCTCTCGTATTTTAATAGATTTTTAGATTGATTTATTTCATAATATGAAATTACATTATAAATTATTCTAAGCTGATCTATACGAATTTATATTATGAATCGTCAACTGTTTATTATATACAAATGTCAATACAGATAATAGTACATTACTACAGAGGCCGGGACGAAAGGGGTTGCCGGCCGAAGACATATAGACGGCCGAGCGAAGCGAGGCCGGATAGGTCTGAGCGCGGGCAACCCCATTTCCCGCCGAGGTATGTATAGTGCTTTTCTCAAACATGCAATGAAATAAATAAAATAAAAAAATCCACGAAACCCAAGTTTCATTTATCGAAAAAACTAAAAGTAAACTACACCCAAAATATAACCAACACGTACCTATATCATTATCACGCGTATGTTTTACACGAGTCGTGTATTTTTACTACCCGTATATTTTCATGTATCTTTGATTTTTTCGCCTTGTATCCGTCTGACTGTCGTTTTCGTCACATAAGTTTACATAGTCATTCATGTTGATATCATGTTTCACATACATCGTTGCTTTATGCATGGAGTAAATAAGTATAATTTCCACAGTGTTGACGAATTTGTAGTTACATTCATTTAAAATATGCCATAAAACTGTTTCTAATAAACTGTAAGCCATTTTTCTTAGTTTCTCAAATAATAAAATTGCCATAAGCAACCATATACATACTTCGTCTTTGACTTGGCGGCAGAGACAGCAAGTTATTTAAAATCAATTCTGCTTACGCTGCCAATTCCAACACCTACGATTACAATTAATATTAATTTCATTATTTCGTCGGAACTCATATTAAAGTCAATAAATCAACAACGCACCATAAATCCAATAACACAGAATGAATATTTTTCAACTTTACCTCCATAACAATTTAAAAAATATAACTACGCGTGTTTGAGTAGACCTTTTTACCGCTAACGTTTGGATGAAATATTTTAAATGTTTTATTTGTATAGTTAAATTTATAATTTAAAATTATAGAATGTATTATTCATTAAGTTCATGTTGATTTTATACAAATAAAACTGCAAAGTATAGCAAACATTGTTTTTTGTTTTTTTTTATAGGCGTAGTGGCAGAGTGTCATTACGAACCATAAATCAAATACTGCCTCTAGTTTTTTTTAATGGATGAATGCCACGATGCTGTGTCACAAATATCTGTGAAATGAAAATTAAAAAAGAGGACTTTGCCGGCCTAGGCCTGCAAGATGTGTATGAAATTCCATTAACGACCTTTTGTCCTAGCCGCACCTGAAACGTCATACTTCGCAGCCTATTATAAGGAACATAACATCAATATTTCATTGCATGTTTGAGAAAAATCAATAATACCTTTCATTATGTAGCAGTCACATAAACTACTATTGTAATATTATCAGGGAATCTCAGTATTTTGTGCGCGTTAGGTATTCTATCCGGTAGATACTGTACAAACAAAATTTATTGTAATTGATATGACAATATTGGTGACTGGTATTTGAATGATGGTTGAATGAATGTGTTTTCTATCAATAACAGCGCCTGTCATCATTAGGGGTCATCCATTAATTACGTCACATGAATTTCTAGGTTTTTTGACCCCTCCCCCCCTCCTTGTCACACTTGGTCACATTTGGCAAACCCCTCCCCCCCTAGTGTGGCGTCACATTTTTTCTACGAAACGCCAAATCGAATTAAGGAAGTACCTAAGTATTATTAATATTTTATCAAAATATTTTTGACGATATAAATATTAGTAATTTTATAACCCAAAACTGCTTAGGAATGAAAATTAAACGAAAAAAAAACGATTATCGTTTTAAAAACTTGTTATTTAAATGTACAGCGAATAAAATAATTTAAATAAATTTTCGGTTACTGCTGAAGTTAAAGTGACGTCACAAAGTTTGTGTCTCCCCCCTCCCCCATGTCACAATATGTCACATTTTCTTGACCCCCTCCCTCCCCCTAAACGTGTGATGTAATTAATGGATGGCCCCATTATTACTCAGTAGGCGGTCTGATGTTATAGCGATCATTTGGTGTTGATTGACTGTCACAGGAAGAGTTATATCAATAGTCAATAATTAATAAACAATAGCGACACGCCTTATAAATGTCGGCGGCCGATCGTAAGATCAGGCAGATCGTAATGTTCCTGTGTAATGTTTTGACGATTAGTCACATAAACTCACATTAAACCAATATATAGGTATGATAGGTCCGTTAGGTTGCTTCATATGCCCGAGGGCAAACTGCCCAGAAATAGGAGCTCCGCGTAGCGGGGCTCCGTCGACTCAGGGAACGAGTCAAAGATTTTCACATTTCACGATATGTCTAGGAATTTCACGATTTGCCTGATCTTACGATTAGCCGCCGACATAAACACGACAGGTACAGTCAGCAGCAGAAGTCGCTAAACGGCCGAAGTGTTCAGAATTACCTAGGTATACGCTCTTATTCTCTAAACAATAAAGTAGCGTCAAGATCATTTTGAACACCTGGCCCGATTAGCAGCTTCTGCTGCTGACTGTACTTATAAAGGTCCGATGGACATGAAATCTTCATGGCGATTCCACAGACGTTTTTAACTTTTGCGAAGAAAGTGGAGTTACTATGGTTACCAGTACAATTTGACACTGGGTTGACGGTTAAACCGCTTAATAAGATAAACACGTGATAAGTACTGTGCAAAGAACCAAACTTGTTATTTTTATATAAGCGTTTTATATAACAATAGCAAGTTAACTACTACAATACTGTTTTTCCTATCTTTATACTGAGGGTTGATTTATCGTAAAAGTTATGCGGTTGCGAATACTCTTTATTTGGTTCAGTAAGTGAAACGTTACAAAGAAAATATATATTATAGTGACTTAATACGCTGGGAAAGGTTCTAATTTATCTAACTTGTTCCAATGATTAGGTTCTAGTACAAGTATCCTTAACTTTCGGGAATAGAAGGGACATTTTGGTAATTATGTTTTAGTACTGGACTGATATTGAGCACTTAACTAAGTATATGTAGATAGAAATACCACATCTTTCGTAACCTACCTACTTCTAAAACTAAATTCTGATTAAAATGGATGGTTTAAATCTATTTCATGTTCTATCTTAACAGAAAAAAAGACGATATTTATCCCCTTACTGACTGTAATAAAAATATTTGTTTAAATGTGAACTTTAATACCTGTCAATAGAGTTGAATATCATATCCGCCGTATACCATGTATGGATTGGTAAAGGGTTAAAACACGCTGTTCAATCGTATATACTTGCTAATATTAACTTAATAATTGTTAAATTAAATAAATAAACGCTTTGCAATTCGGTTAAGTTATTTTTATTACATCTCCGAAGGTACTCTAAGCAATAAGAAGCCACATTAAACTATGTCAACATACAACTGTGGACACTTGTAGCGAAATGATAACATTCGGATCCCAACTCACCCCCGGTCTTTGACCCCAAAAGTTTCAAACTTGGGTAGCTACGGCGATACGAGCCGGGTTCCCATTGCTTGACTACTAACGTCTAAGGTCAGAATGTAAAAAAAATGAGGGATCCGTGACAAAATGGAACTCTTATATATTTTTATTTTATTTATTTTGAGAAGACACAGCCAGTTTGCTTTAAATTTGGAACATAAATATGTATATTAATATTTTTTGCATCAAAAAATTCAGTTGGGTCGTGTACATTCAATAAAAATTAAAAATAAATATGTATACTTAACAACTATTCCAAATGTGACGAAACGGAACACACATTTGGCTGTTTCGGGTTCGGTAATTGATCGGTTTCTAGCGCGTCACACACATTTTATAAATAATCATTAATATAGTTATAGTTAAAATTTTACCATTTATTGCATAAAAAGTGAAATTAATATAGTTACGAGTAAAATACATTTTTTATTTAGGTGTCGTGTTTGATAATGTTAATTACTAACAAGCAAGAAAATCCCAACAAAAACCATATTAACAAGTAAGAAAATCCCCTCAATAACCATATTTTTTGTCAAAAAAAAAATCTAAATTGCTTCTATTTTTTTTTGTAAAAAAAAAACCTAAATTATCGAAGCAACGAGAACGACATACCTGGAAATAAAGTTAAAGCAACGTTTGCTGATACGGCTTCGGGGTCTTACCTCATACCGTGGGAATTTCAAACAAGTTTAATCTTGAATCCAAAGACTTCGCCATTAGATATTGGTGGCAATTTAATACAAATGTAGATTACATTTCTAATAATGATATGGCGTTTTAGCTTTTATTTAGCAAATATTATATTCATTCAACCTCCTTAGACTCCGAGTACAATTTTTTGTTGTATAGGTATTTATATACTACATTATACTTTTATTTAGTAAAAGGGTTCCAAATTCAAAAACAAAACAACTGTTTCTAGGTTCTCAGGAATAATAACATGATAATGATGTAATACAAACAAAAATCAGGACTCCGGCAGACCTCGTCGACGATGGTTGGAAAACCATTTTTGAGCTGAAAACCGGGACGAGTGAATAATGCCTAATGATAATTGAATCTAAAAATATAACCAGACTAAAGTAAAATACAACGAAAAATAAATCAATCTAAAAATGCCCCCTGCGGCATGGTACATGAGATGTTGTCAGTAGTTTCAGACAGTATTCGCTGGGTTATAATTATTACTATGCGAGGAATTTGAGTCTTTAAATATCAATATGAACAGGACCGTTAAAAATGTAACCAAACGTGTGGTCTAAATGCGTGAATCAATTAAATTGAATTGAATAATAAGCTCATATAAATTAATTACTTTATAAGAACGAAATATTATTTTTTAATACAGTTGCTCAAAAAGTGCTACTTTACGTAGCTGTTTAGCGTGCGGAAAGTTGGTTATCTCGAACTAGTGCTTTTTACTTTTCCAATTTTTTTAAATTTATACTTGTTCCAATTCACGACTACTTATTGATGAGTGTTAATATTAGTTTCCTTTAAACGTCGTAATCAGCATAAACACCTACCGTTAATGTAAGAATACGAAAAATATTACATATTTCATATTTAATTACTTACCTCTTCATCATTATAACACGTTTATTTTTTAATATTCAATATTGAAAATTCCGTTCTTAATAAGTTGACTGAATGGAACGGAATAGCTGCCAAACGCCCATAGATATAATATACTTAAAGACGACGTCTAACCGAGCTGTCACTGTTACCACTTTTGTTTAGTGTACGATTAACAATGTTTTTCTTATTTTTTCGCAACTGTATTAAAAAACGTCGTTCGATACACGTGCGGAAATGTCATTCTTCACTCGTCCCGAGTCTTGCCACTCGCCTGCGGCTCGTGGCAAGATATCTCGGTGCTCGTGAAGTAATGACATACCTTCCGCACTAGCATCGAAATGTACTATTTTAATACAGTTGCTCAAAAAATGCTACTTTACGTAGCTGTTTAGCGTGCGGAAAGTTGGTTATCTCGAACTAGTGCTTTTTTTTTTACTTTTCCAATTTTTTTAAATTTATACTTGTTCCAATTCACGACTACTTATTGATGAGTGTTAATATTAGTTTCCTTTAAACGTCGTAATCAGCATAAAAACCTACCGTTAATGTAAGAATACGAAAAATATTACATATTTCATATTTAATTACTTACCTCTTCATCATTATAACACGTTTATTTTTTAATATTCAATATTGAAAATTTCGTTCTTAATAAGTTGACTGAATGGAACGGAATAGCTGCCAAACGCCCATAGATATAATATACTTAAAGACGATGTCTAACCGAGCTGTCACTGTTACCACTTTTGTTTAGTGTACGATTAACAATGTTTTTCTTATTTTTTCGCAACTGTATTAAAAAACGTCGTTCGATACACGTGCGGAAATGCCATTCTTCACTCGTCCCGAGTCTTGCCACTCGCCTGCGGCTCGTGGCAAGATATCTCGGTACTCGTGAAGTAATGACATACCTTCCGCACTAGCATCGAAATTAGGGAATGCAATCCCGCATGAGGAACTCAATCCCGGTATTCCGCGGGATTGCCATTTTAAGTCCCGCGGGATCCCGGTATTTGCGGGATCCCGCAAGTTAGTATACAATTTTACGAATTAGTACTAAATTTGTAGGTTGAAAACAAAAAGTAATCTAAAATTAGAAATAGTACATTTTGTATTAAAAGAATACGGTATAATGACAGTAATCAAGAATTTAAGAACGTGTGTAAAGGCTTAATTAACGCGATTTCGTAAGTCCTGTACCACTCGTGGCACACACAATGTTTTTCATCACACCTGTGAGGAAAAAACAATAAAAAATCTGCCTAATTTCGGACGTACCGTACCTACATAACAAAATTCCCTGGGTACAAATTTAAGATTTACGGACCGCGTCGCCTACGTAAAATAACACCTTTTACGAGAAAGTGTGATGAAATAAATAGACAAATTCGGGCAAAATGCTCTTCCGTGTCATTACCCCTTTCCTCCATAGATGCATTTAGGTTCCGTGAAGAATTTTCGCCAGTAGGCACGTGCCCGAGCCTTTGTTCCTTGTAGTAACACGTAAGAATCACGTCGCTCTTCGATCCCGCAAATCCCGCGGGATCCCGCTTAATTTACGAGCGGGATTAATCCCGCAAATTGCATGCGGGATCCCGGTATTTCGGGATCCTGGTATCCCGGTATTGCATTCCCTAATCGAAATGTACTAAACCTCTAGTACTTTGAAAATGTTTATGAATAAATTGAAAACTGCCAAGGTTTCCTTTCATCAGCAGAAGCAACTTTATTAAAATTTTATCGCAAACGTCGGATACATCAGTCAAGCAAGTTAAGATATTTATTAGGTTATATCTGGGAGTTGCTTTTAATAGGGACTATGTCAACGTGATCTGGTTTGAAATGAACTTAAGGTGTTCGTTGGTAACACTTATGTTTTGCTTTAACATTACACCAAGCATTAAAGGCCGAGCTACACCGGCTTGCGTGTGCGTGACGTGCGCGTGTGTGTGCGTTAAAATGTTGGAGCCGCACACGCACACGTCACGCAAGCGGTGTGCCATCTCTCATAAAGATCTGTATAACACAACGCCGCACGTGCACGTCACGCACACGCAGCCGGTGTGCACAGGCATTAAACCTCATGCAATTACAGCATCGTGAAGGTTTTAAGGCCCCGTGTGTTCAGGTTATTCTCTCAATCTCACTGAGCAAGATGGTTGTGCGTGCCCAGGATTGCAGTTATCAAAAAGTAATCGGTGTTTCCGATCAAACATAAAATTGTGCATTTTTGAAGCAATAGGTATTCAATAGTATTCATATTTATAGCTCTTGTGCAAAAATTGTTAAAAAAATAGGACAGTTGTTAAAAAAATAGAACACCTTTTGGACACATGTTCGCAATATTTTTTCTATCGAGCGAAAGTCAAGAAAGCGTGTTTCGAGTCGATAAAGGTACTAGAAAAAAGTCTCAAGTAAGCTGTATACATTTTTAGCAACCGTAATGTGATCTAAAAAGCGCTACGATTTTATAAATACTCTGCTGTCTGAACCTACTGAGCCTTAAAAAATGGTATATTCATTCATTCATACCGAAAGGAGTACGAATCGATTCGTATTTGTTGCGAACTTAAACTTTTACATAAATTTTGTCTGATTGTATCAAAAAATTGCATAGAAATGTTTCGTAAGTATCATTCATGCCTCCTTAACATTTCATATTCCCTCATTTCTAATTTCATAAACTTTCACCTCATTATATATACGATTCACGTTTACTCATAAATAGAAACTGATTTGAGGACCTCCTTAGTTTATATTTGGGGTACTAAAAGGGTTCTTTAAGCACAAAGTCCGACATTATCGTCAAAGTAGACCCTTCCCTTAAGGTGAGCACTTTTATATGCCTATCAAAGCTTACGAGCACAATAAAACACGATTGTTTTCCATTAACGTGGATGCCACTGGCCTTTTTTGGATTGAAAAAAGAATACTGATTGCGAATTTTGATATTGAGTGGCATTGGGCAGGGCAGTAACTGTCAACCTGTCTTGAAGAAACAAGCGTTCTAAATGTACTAATATATAGAACAGCTGTACATAGGCCATATAATAATTGTATTTTTTTTTTGCTTTTTTAGTCATCTTATAGTATCCAACAGGAATGATATGATGATCAAGAATGATACAGCGGGACAACCCAGGAACCGTTTTATGAACGTATCCTAACCTATAATACAAGCGGAAGTGAGATATAATATATTCTACGTAAGGCTATAAAAAGAGTAAAAACTAGTGTAAATACCTTCTTTTGTGCTGATAAGAAATATCAAGATAATCACCTGAAACAAACAAACAAAGAAAATTGTTATTATTTTGTCAACTCGTAATAACCTCCTAAGGCCCAAGGTACCTCTAGTACTTATTCAAATATTCAGTTCAATGAAATTTAAAGCATATTCGATGGGAAAAGAGTTGCTTTTGCTTTGTTTCGTTTAGTTTGTGAACAACGCAAAATCAACTCTTTTTCCTACACTAAAGGTTCAAATTTCTGTGGCAAATTTCGCATTTTTCATTTGTATGGCTGGGTCTTACAGCCCGTTTTTTTTAGCATTAGAAAGAACTTCGCAGAAGTAAGCTTGTGGTTCCAAATCCGGCACTTTTAGCTGTACTAATTTGAAGTAAATTGTATGTATTGACCATGCTACATTAGATAATTCAATAATTATTAACAATTAAAGAGCCTGATAAAAACTGCACGCTTGCTTCTGTGGAGTTCTTTCTAATGCTAAAAAAAACGAACTATAGGAGGATATTATGCCTGCGTGTGGAACATAACAATGTTTATAAAAAATACAAAAACTTAAAATACATAAGCACTTATTTCATTACTTTTTTCGGCTGTTCAGAATTACTCAGAAAATGGTTAGCATTACTGACCGGTGCGTTCCAGATTGTCACGTCTTAATATTCGCGTGACGCACCGGAAAAAACAGTTACTATTATTTTACCTTTTTAGTACTCTATCCGGACTGATGTAAATGCTATCGAGAATGAGGCTGAAAAAGGGACATTCCACGAGAATGTCGCTGACTTAACTAACGGCTTTCTTCTAATACTGAAAATGCTAAGAATCTAGATCTGGCCATATTTCATGACATGGCTGACAAATTGGCAGTACATTCTCGAGTTTTACGGATTAGTAGCTGCCATAAAAGACAAAAGCGTTACGTAAGCGACATTCACGTGAAATGCCTCAAATACCTAAAAAAAAAGAAAAAAAAGGTTTTATCTGCAAAAAAAATATATTGGAAATCGTTCCCGAATAGACCTGAATATGCTAAGTGGAATACCATGTTCCTTACATAAATACATCATTTCCCAAGACCCTCGTCACTGCTCGAACAAATAAATGTTGCCAGGGCGCGACAACTGTCCTTTAATTAAAAGTAAATCGTTTTTATATCCTGCAGTACATTTTTGTTGAGTGAATGAGGATGTTTTGGATTCTTTCCGGGAATTTTAAAATATTCATTAAACAAACTTTTTATGTGAACTATATTTTCTAACTAATCGACTTTATCCTTTTACTTCTACAAAGTAAAGATATTAAACATATTTAAATATTCCTGTTGGATTCATTCTCTATATAATTTTTTTTTATTGTTAAGATTTATTAATAAAGTTTCGAATAGAATTCAAACTCGCCAGCAAAACTCATGCTAAATTATGTTCATTATAAACTTCGCAATTTAGAACATTCTTACCTAATAGCTCTTAAACATTCATAAATATTGTAGTATAAATTCAAAAGTTTTCCATAATCGTTTTTACATATTCATCGAAATGTCCGTGCGTTTCAGACGGTGTCTAAGGGAATTTGAATAACAAATGGTGACATCTGCATGTTTCTAGCGAGATTTCACGGTTCCCTTCTAGTCCGTGGAAAAAAGTGTTATTGTTTTTTATGCCACGACTATACTTCTCGCGTGGAATGATGGCCTGTCACGTAAAATGTTGGTAGGCGATTTTGGAAGTTTAGCACGTTAATTTATTTAGAAATGTAACACTCAAGTAACAAAAATGCGGTAAAAACATATTTATACAATTAGGGCTGATTTAGATGGCGCGTGAACTGGCATGCGATTTTAGTTACATTGCGGACTATTGGTTACGTCCAATTCAACCGACCGATCAAAACCCGCATTGTAATGAAACTTGCATGCGAGTTCTCGCATCGTCTAAATGAGCCCTTAGTTTTCAAATTATACCCAACTAATAGAGACTTAAAATAACTGTTATAGGGACAATTGGACGTGAGAGGTAGGGTCTGTGCAGAAAGAGAAGTCTTAGAATGTATGGGCTCATGTCAGTCATGTATAGAAAGAGAAGAGTCATGAAATGTAGGGCACATTTCATGACTCTTCTCTTTCCACACAGACTCTATAGTTGTGGTAAAAAGCCTACGATTACGATGGTTACGGTTAGTAGAATCTTGAGAGTAATGAGCGTTGCAGCTGATAATAATTATCAGTATAAAATTCTGTCTTTTTCCGTAGTCCGTAGACGTATAACACGTTTAACCGTATTCACCTTTGGGATATTATTTCAAAAAATTGTGGAGTACTACTACTAACCTACAATATTTCAAGAATACACGTCTAAGCACACTCAGCTGATGTACTCCGGTCTTAAACCGTAAACTAATTATTAACGCTTGTAAAGTTTTAAGAATAAGGGGACAGTGGCCTAGGAAACAAACGTCACGAATGAATTTCAACTACATAAATGCAAATAAGTGCGGACAAATAGGACATTGTGAAATGGGCTTGAAAAGATACGGATTACTTTTCATGAATTGCGTGACGCACCGGAATATTTTTCTGTATAATATATTGTTTTTTATTTTAACAAAAGAAAAATTTTTGTGACCGTTTCGGCAATACAAAGGTAATCCTGACCGTGCGAAAACAAGATTAAAATTTTCATTTACAGGATTTTTTCAGATCAGTCCACTTTGGATAAGTACAGTCAGCCAAGAAAGTGGTCTACCACTTTTCGACTCTATGATCTGATTGATAGAGTCGAAAAGTGGTAGACCACTTTCTTGGCTGACCGTTCCTACCTATCAGGTTTGCTGAGGATATGACCAATACGACGCCATTTCCGTGATGGTATCTTTTGAATGGTTGTTAGCCTTGATACTCGTATTCTGATTTAGTAAGCGTAATACGTATGACCCTTTAGTCCGTAGCGGCAACATACTTGCCACCATACTTAAAACAAAAACGCATCTCTACTATAAGAATTACGGTTACGGAAATCGAATGACTAGAAAGAAATGTCAAATGGTTAAAGGGATAACCAAAGGTATTTAATCAATAATTTTAATCATACGTAAACTCGCAACTGAGGACGCGTCAATCACCGGTATTAAGTCAGCGGTCGCCAACCTAAGGGCTGATTTAGACGGCGCGCGAACTCGCATGCGATTTTAATTACATCGCTGACTGTTGGTTACTTCAAATTCAATCGACCGACCAAAAACCGGAATGTAATGAAACGCGCATGCGAGTTCTCGCACCGTCTAAATGAGGCCTAATAATTAACTCCTCTCGAACTCACAGCAAGTATTACTTACTACACGTGAGCACCCGTGAGGTACAGAACATAGGCAAGGCGACGATATTAAATAGACGTTTGAAAATAACTGATAACATACCATAAACGACCTACGTGATTCGTCGGGTTATTGTTATCCGCCACGCTTTGGTGGGGAACAAGATGCCTACAGTTTTGATGCGAATCTTAGACCTTAGCTTTTCAATAGTAGACTAAGACGTGAGACTATGATAAGGTTTAACGATAATAGCGCTTTCTCTGTTACTCTTATTGGAAATTCCATAAAACTATTCCGTTTGAACTTGGTAGTAAGCTCTATGGCAGGCATTATTCACTCTTTAGGGGCCACATCTAGCGTCTTTCGAGCGTCGGCGTCTACAACTCTATGGCCACTGCTCGACGCAACATCGACGCAACTGCGCAGCGACGTCATTTTCCATAGCGCTGACCAGACGCCGACGCTCGAAAGACGCTAGATGTGGGGGGACCCTTATACTCTGGTAAGGTAAGCCAACATGGGTAATCAATGCTTCGCGCCTACATTTTTCAAAGTTGTTTTTCCTACTGTCAAAATTGGCTTGCCAGAGTGTAGTTAAATAATCAATGATTTTAATCATACGAATGCTCGGAACTGAGGCCCAGAGTCAATACCCGCGTTACGTCAGTGGTCGCCAACCGAACGCCTCTCGAATAACAATGATGCTAGCTTGAATGATAATTACGTTTGCCGCATTAAAGACTCGATACCTGAACGAAATAATTTGGTAAGCCATGCTATTCATAATTCTGAATAATTTTATTTATTTTATTCATAATTTAACGGATGTGAATTTCTTAAACTTCTTGGTATTTTTTTAGCGATGACCTTTTGTGAAAGAATAAATTATCTATCAATGTTTACCTGACTGGTATTCGTCATAAATATGGTGTACTCTTAATCGAAAAGTTTATGAGAATCGATAGGTAGTAAAATTTCAAGTTCATTTACCTGAAACTACAGATATAACATTAAGGGCCACTTGCACCATCCCGCTGACCCGGGGTTAACCGGTTAAACCGTTACCGGTACCTATGTACCTAATCCAATATGTAAATTATGTACCTGCCTAAATGTATGACGTGTAATAACATTGTATCTGTTTTACCAATAAATAATCTGAATCTGAAATTGTACTGGTAACCATGGTAACACACGGGTTTCAACAGTTAACCAAGGGTTAATGAATGGTGCAAGTGGACCTAAAAGACACAGAGAGCTATACTTAAGTTCTGTTCATACGTTTCAAGGTAACTACTTTCATCATTGCATATGCGCTTTTATTTCAGAAAGTGTCACTTTTCCATTCTTTCCCACCGCCATTTCTTCTTTTATTACTTTTGTTTAGCTATATTATGTAAATATATTAAGAGGGCTTTAGCTTATGTGAGACATATTGCATATTGTAGAGCTTTTGTAACTTCACTTAATTCGAAAAACCACTATGTACTGTCAGCTGAAGAACTAGCGCTGATAGGAACTCGAGTCTTTTGAGTCTCTTGAAGAACTCGACTTGTCTCAGCGCGAAGTCCCGAGGTGAGATTACATATAATAATAAAGCCCCAATATTTGTGTATCTAACCCATGAACTTCACACGATTGCATTTCTTTAATCAAATTGAGAGCTTTTGAAAAGATTCGGACCTCTAACAAGTTTAAAAGAACTCGAGTTTTGAGTTAATTATTAGGAGTTTGAAAAACTCAAGTCGAGTCTGGACTCAAAGGACTCGAGTGTTACCAATGCTAGTGTAGCTACTTGTCCCTCCTGTATTACTCGTATTTATTTCTTTGTCTGTAGCTTCTGGTATAATAATTATTTAAAAATGTCTCCTTTACACGTTTCTTATAAAGTAGTCTAAGCATAATCTTCGAGCAAAATGAAGGTACTGCAATAGACTTCCATATACGGACTTACTACCTTTTCCAAAAGACAGCGATTCTCTAGACGCCTATGAATTTTCCTCGTATAATAGGTAAGATCCGTTGGCAGATAATATTATTATACGGGTAACACTAACAACCCTTAGAACATTTATCATTCAAATAGCGTTTGCGTCTAAGATATTTTCACCACACCAGCTCGGAAAGGCTTACTTTGCACTTCAAAAACTGATAGCAAAGTTGCATTTTATTCACATGTGAGGCAAAGTAATCAAATGCAAATTTTGAGTTGTTTTCTTACGTTTGCTGGTAAAATTTACTTTTAAATGATTATATTGGATGATAAATATTTAATAACATTCATTTGGATTTGTTTTGGTTTGATTTTGTTTGATATTTTACACTTAATATTTGCTTCGGGTTGGTGTGGTGAAAAATGATGTGTTTCACTCAGGGGCAAATTTTGTTTAACCCTCGTGCTTTGAAATCCTCGCGACGCTCAAGATTCCATTTTTCGAACCACTCGCTACGCTCGTGGTTCAATTTTGGAATCTTTCGCTTGCTCGGGTATCAATATTAGCACGAGCGGTTAAACAACAACTTTGCCCCCTTGTAAAACAAATAACTATTTTCTGTTTGTTAGTTAGATTGGGAGGTTTAATTTCAAAACGCCTTGGGGCATTATGTTGAATTAAATATTAAACGAACTTATAGTGTAAGGTGCAGAGTGCTTTATGTTATGACGCGTCATTTCCAAATTACAAAAATGCTTTATTTTGAAAGATCGTCATGAGAGAGACTAAAGCTCACAGACTCGGTTGGTTGGGCCACCTTGAAAGAATGGATGAAGATCGGAACGAGAAAAGAGCATACCTGGGCCGTCCAGCAGGAAGACGTCCTATCGGACGCCCCAGATATCGCTGGTGCGACATGGGGGAGGCGGATCCGCACAAACTTCGAGTCAACAATTGGCGAGAGGTAGCACAGGACCGAGTAAAGTGGCGCTCTCTGGTGTCGGAGGCCAAGTCTCATTTTGGGTCGCTGAGCCAACGGAGTGAGTAGTTTGTAAGATCATTAAAAATACTAATAACTATGTTTTGACATAGACTTTCACAATTCACAACAATTCACAATTATAATTTTCCCCTAACTTTTCTGTTGGGCAAGCGTGGTTCTCGAGGTCCTATTTACGCCATCGCCGAGATGAGACGGCAAATTGCTCGTTTATCTACTGCGACACTGCAAAATTAACCGTTGGTAAGAATGTGACGCCATTTTATTAACCGTTAGTAAAAATATGACGCCATTTAATTAACTACATATTGGTATAAATGTGATGCCATTCTATTCAGCGTTGATGGAGTCCGATCATATTTTGTTGTAATTACCCTTTTTACTGACATTTAAGAAGTTTCAGGATTTTTATAAGTACTTAAGATATACGATATTACGCACGTCCTAGAGGATAACTTTTTCAATATTTTACATATTTGTTAGATGTTTAATTACCGTTAATAAACTAACCGAGCAAAGCGAAGGTCTCCGTTATACCCGGGGCAAAAATGCTTTGGTATTTCCGGTTTGCCGGTGGCTTTGGCATTCAACCAATTGTCGTGAAATTAAGTGATAAAAATATAGATTTTTTTTATATGTTATGCAATATGTACATATCATAATTATAAATGCCATGTATTACAGAACATTATTTTTCATTAAAACTAAAACACTGTATTTATAATATCTACCAAATCAACAATAAAGCAGACTAAATAACTGCAAGATTTCTGGAGCGCAAGAATCGTATTTTAAATTCCCTTTCAGAGCGCTCCTTATCCAGAGGCCGGGGACGTCACAATGGCGTCCTGAAAACGTTAATTGCAGACACCGTGCCAACTATGGACCCATAACTATAACTATTTAAGGGGTTGGTCTTCAGTTGACGCCAGTCGCTGCGTCAGATTATTATAGAAAAGTTGAAATTCACATCAGGGCTCGGAACCGGTATTTTTTGAAAACCCCGAAATAGACCAATATTTAGAATTATTTTATGCTCTTTACGTAAGACTGGATCATGTATTTAGGTTACGAATTTGTGTTATCAGATTGTCCAATTAAAAAAGAAATAATAAACCAAAGAACGAAAAAGAACGTAATAATACCGGTATTTTTGTATGGAGCAAATACCGGTTTCCGAGCCCTGATTCACATACAATGCGTCAAATCAATGCAATCACTCGTATCGAAGTATCTAGTTATTAAAATCAAAACTGTGTTTGTGTAATACATATTTAATTACACAAACGGGTCTACCGCGATATAATTTCATTGTTTTTACCTTAAATTCCGACGTTTGCCGCGGTAGACCCGTTTGTGTAATTAAATATGTGTACAAAACGCGAGAGTTTAACGTGTGGTGTGTGCCTAATATCTATATATGTGGTAGTAGCGTGCTTCAGATTCTACAAGCTTATTGAGTAGCTGTCGTAGCAGATGAATAGCTATACCCTCATGCCTAAGTTCACAGATGATTACAATACAAGATGATAGAAATTACTCTTATTCACCTCAATACAAAAAAATACAGACAATACAGCAATACAAGCCGAGGTAAACAACAGGCGGTCTTAAGCGGTAGGCGGATTATTGAAAACCTAGCCGAGTGAAAACGAGAAAAAAGAAAACAAAGTAAACACGAAACAAACGTTTAACGCTAAAGTAAATTGTACACAACATGGGACCAAGCTCCTAATGAGAGCTAAACAAACTGCAAAGCGGTCCAATATGTACCCAGCTCGACAGCCGCGACCAACAACAAATATGCTGTATAAAACTCGGAGTAATTAACAATGGAGCCGCCATTAACAGGCGTTCCCCTCTGTCGAAAATAGGCGGCCAATGGTCAACCACATGTCAACCATATGTATGGACTGACGTTTATCTGACATGACGTACCTATACATTTGATGTGCCCCTCCCCCGCAAAAAACGGCAGACTATTTTGTACCGAAAATTTTAGACATGGCGTCTCCATTGTTTATTACTCCGAGGTATAAAACGATCGGAAACTTCAGAAAATCCTCCCAATCCATCCGCAGCACAAAAAGAAACTTAACACGATTAAGAATAAAACTCAAATTCGCTCAAGCGAGCAACCAATAAGTAGAAGAACGACGCAACAGATCCCTGCGAATATGTTCGCAGGCTCACTCGGAGTTAGTATCACTCGCAATTCATTTTGTGAACTGAATATATTACGCCATGACAAAAGATAAGGGACCTTACCCGTATGACATAAGATTCAAAGTCTGGGAAGAGAAAAGCCGTAGAAATGAGGGGGAATCTTCTTACCGTCCACAAGCGATAGTGGCTCCAAACACAATACAGATTGGGTCCAAAATCAAAGCGCAGGTAATTTATTTTTACAAATTCCAAATTGTGATCATATGGCTACGCAGGCTATAAATATATTCGCTTTATTGAAATCTTACACTGCCATAAGAATTCGTAAATTGATCTCTAAGAACTTGAGTAACTTTATTTGTTACTCCCTCCCATCTTTTCTTCGTTATAGGTTCTTAGGTATGAGAAGCCATATATGACTTGATGTTTGTTTACAAATTATACTAAATTAATAGAAATAAAACCTAAACTACAATAAAAAATCGCCCCTCGGCAGGGTACCGTAGACGCTGGCAGCATTACCTCGCTGAATTGCAATGCTTATGCGTTGTGCGAGGAAGCTGCCAGCCCTACGGTCCCCAGTTACATCCACCATGTTTACAATATGTACAGTCACATTAAAATGTTCTGAAAATTATGTGTACGAACCTGATTTGTTCAGCTTTTATGACATATTTGGACCGTGTCGAACTGTTTGGAATTCGAGGAATGAAACTATTATAGCTTGAATTGATATAACACATACCTATACGGAACAGTTACAAGCAAACAAATATAATTATATTTTTAAGATCCATTAAAATAATAGCCCCACAAATATATATAAAAAGTGTGATACTGTTAAAGCTTGAAGAAAATACTACAGACAAGCTAAATACTTGTATTGCTAAAGTTTATTTAGATCAAACTAGGTATAAACTAGAAAAAGATATTCGAATCTATTCAAATTTAAACTTCGGCTTAATAAACTAAGATAGAACAAATTCATTCAAATATTTGTCCTAAATTGTTTCGTTCATTTCATCATTCACTGATGCAATTTTTATTTAAAAATAGCTCTATCGTTTAATATTAGATTTCTTCAAATAAAACGAAGTAAAAAAATGTGCATTTTAATCATCCATTGACACCTTCACCATACCGCCTCAGACCCCATTCATTTCGACTAGCTTATTCTTTTCTATTCGAATTCCAATCAAATCCTTTCACCGTTCAAATTATGTCTCCCCTTCTAGCACACTTGTCAATCTTGTCACACACCTTCGTCTTTCCGATCGCCAACTTTTGTCAGCATATTCCATTTTTCCATATGGCAACCCTAAATGCCGATGTCACCTATGGTTCCGCTGATATGAGTGGTGACACTGACATCACTTGTACTATAATTTTAACATAAGGTGTTATAAGGAAATTTGTCGAATCACTATTTCTAAAAGTGTTTATTAAACGCTTTGATCCTCACAAAAATCAGAATCGATTGGCAACACGAAAGCAAATAATCACCAAGCGAATCATGGCCGTTTTCGTCACGTGTCACATTGCCGTTTTAAAATGTTTCTTTCACCATAAAATGCCTACAGTGAAGCGTGTGTGTGGGGCCATTCTACATTTCATTCACCATGATATTTACCGCACCTCTGCTCTATAGCATCGGCGTCTAGTCAGCGTTATGGAAAATGGCGTCGCCGCGCATTTGCGCCAACAACGTTGCGTCGAGCAGCAGCCATAGAGTTGACTAGACGCCGATGCTCGGGAGACGCTATGGTGGCTAATAAGTGCATCGATTTTGGAATATTCTCCCGCACTGTTAACTGTACATCGATGGACCTTAATGCCGTTTGTAATAAGGTCCACCGATGTACAGTTAGGAGTTAGGAGTGTTGCTGTTTGTACCACCGCAAATTTCAAAAATTGCTGTCAATGTCAATGAAGTCGGCAGTAATGTCGCAACGTAATACTAAACGTCAAATTTAATAAAAATGTCCTTTATGACATTACGACATTCAAGTAGGTACCAACATTTTTTATTAACCTATTTTAATGACTCAACTGCTGGGAAAAGTACACATACTTTTCTTGCAAAAGAAATATTGGCGAACGCAAAACAGAATGACCCGCGAAGCATTTTACGTGCGTACCCATAACCATTACAGTAAAATTGATTTCGATTTTACGGTTTCTGCTGCCTTGCATCCAATCACTGTTATCGGTTCATGTGCTATTAAAAAAACAATGAACCCGCCAAAACATACTCGTAGACATGTGAGACGACTAAGGATACTGACGCCATTTTTATTGCTTGTCAATTTGTCATTGATACACACATTGATAATCGTGTTTCGGAATCCGACAGTTAAGGTGGATGTCTAGGGATGGGATGCCGATTATCAGCCAAAAGATGGCGTCACTGTGCACGAATTGTGGATTTTCACTATTTCTCCCAAAATACAAAGTTTCATAAGATGTGTTGATATGTGCGAAAACTATAAAAAATACTACATCCAAATCGAGACATGTTCAACTCAACATTGTCTCATTTCGTTATTACCGGAATCCAACTGCAAAATATTGCAATTTCTTGCATTCACGCACACTTACATACCTAAAGTCAGTGTCAAATGTCAGTAGATTTGGAATGTTACAATAAAGTATCCTAGAGGGCGCAGTGCAGCGCATGAAATTTTATTTTTTGTAAAAACAATTTAGAATTTAAATTCTTATTTGTGACATTGACAAGTAACTTGGAACCAACTGGAATTTTGAAACGTAAATTGTCATGTGCTTGTGGCACCCACAACATCTGTTTTGAATAAATTTAAGCTAGTTACAATGATTCTGGGTTCAAATCACGACGGTGCTTATTTTTTTTGTTTTTTATTTTTATTTTATGAAAAGTTTTATAATTTATATATTGTTATTCTTATTATCAATTGAAAATGACGCAAATTATATTAGGTACCTAAAATTAAAAAAACGCTTTTAACGTTACCTTAGTAGTAACGTAACACTACTAAGCTGGCGTGTGAGTCACATTGTTGGGGAAGAAATGAGAAACAGAAAAAATCAAAATATATCGTTCTTTAAACACAATAAAATATTGTGATTATGATGGGATGTGAACTCGTTCATTTAAGTATACCTTATATATTGTTGTACATAATTATAATTATGTTTCCTTACGTTTATACAGCAGTCAGCCTTACTTTCTGTACCTATCGTAAATATCGTAGTCATTGTTGGTCAGTCCTAAAAACTATACCTAACTATAGTTCGTTTTTTTAAGCATTAGAAAGAACTACAAAGAAGGTAAGCGATCTTGACATGTCTTTTAATAGAAAAACGTTTTTAAAAAATCGGTAACTATTACTTATGAAAGCAGAAGATTATAAATGATCGTATTAGATTCATAATTGTTACATATTTGCCGTAACTTATTTTTAAAATGTGTTTTTCAATTAAAAGACGCATCAAGATTGTTTACCTTATTTCTAAAGCTAAAAAAAACGAACTATAAAGTAAGTAAGTATACCTTTACCTACATTTTATTGAAATTATACATAGTTACCATTTTACATAAACACCTAATGTTCTATCTAGATAGGTTTTTAGAAAATGCAATGCTAAAGGATATTGAGAGCATTTCCACGCTGGATGACTATATGGTCAGCCTTTCCACCTTTTCTAATATATATATACCTATTAAAACTAATTTAGAGTTAAAATAAATACTATACATTATATTATTATTTAGAAAAACAGTACTTAACCGTTTTAGTTAAGTTTTTAAAATGTACCTCCAACTTTTCCGTCCCCGTTGTCTAAGAGAACTAAGAGCCCGACCCGACAACCACGGAGACTACGCCATCGGAACGTTGGAACTCGGAGGTAAATTTTAAAAACTTAATTATACGCGATTAGGTAAGTCCCGTTTGATAATGATTAAAAATCGTAAAATAATCATGTGATAAAAAATAAGGTCATAAAAAGCCAAAAAAATGAAATAAAATAAATACAAAAAGAAATGAGTCTTTGTTCGTGGTTTGAACCCTGTCATGCTGTTCAACTTATTAGACTTATACTCATTAGCTAAAAGCCACTAGACCATTTGACCATAGTAGACCCGGGCGAAATATGCCTTCTTATTTAAGTAAGTAACCCATTACTGTCAAAAATATCAAGTTTGAATTGATTTGAAATATAATTTTTCATTGTCGAATTATTGACATCCAAACGTTGCGAGCATGTTGCCCTTTAAACCAATTGGCAACGTCGCGCGGGGAAACCTTCTATAAATGTATGTCCTTTTATATTTTGTTATTTATGAATTTATGACGATTCTTCTAATACTTATGTTGCAAATTGATTAAATTATCGAGAGAAAAATGCTAATGCAAAGAAAACAAGAAATATCCGTTTCATTTCGCATGCTATGAAAGACGGTCATTGTTGTTGTAAAAGGTGTGCAGGAAATGATAGGGTAGACCGGGGGCAATAGTACCATTTTTTGGATAATGGTTCCTAGTTCAGAATGTATAGGAGTTGAACCAAAACTGTACGTACCTACATATGAAATAGTAGGTTATTGATTTACGTATTTTTGAGGGTAATTGTTGTTAACGGTAAGAATATGGTAGAAAATCCCGTTTTTGGTCAATGATTCCTTGTGTTACAATTAGGGCTTGCAATATCGGATGGTCTCCAATTCCGGAACTGATTTTCGATATTGGATTCGAATTCCGGAATTCCGGAACTGGTTCCGGAATTAGGGGTTATCGTATTTTACTTATTTTTTTTTGTAAAATCCAACAAAAAATGTGAAATTCTGATACTTTACGTTTATTAAAGTTAATATTGTGCGTGCGTTATGACAAGTCACACCGCTTGCTTGAGGTGTTTTTTTTTTCCAATTCATAAATAAATGTACGTTTACGTGTCTGATGAGCGAATGCTCTTTAAGGAACCTTAAACTAACATATCTCATAGTAAGATAATCGCTACTCACAATTATGACAAGTGTAACTCAATTCCTGGCCCCTATTTCACCAAGCCGACAGTGACATATGTCGAGTGTCAATTGCCAAGTGACAGGTGACAAGTGACAATTTAGTAGACTGTTTTTGTATAGAAATGCTTATAAACTTGACACGCCTTTAGTTACAATTGTCAATCTTTCATTTAATGACAATGATTTGATGAATCAAGAGTAGTTTTTATAAGTCGACATGTTTGTCAATTTGTCGGTAATTCTTGACATGAAATCGGAGCTGTGTCAGGCTTAGGTGACAATTGTAGTGTTTTCGTTGTTAGCAAACCCCGTTATTGGCAAACGTTGGCAAAACAAACTTTGTACCCTAAATTCGCCTTTAGGGTACAAATAAAAATCGCTTTTAAATTCTTCTTAACAAGCATGAAATCATAATAACACTATAAATAGTAATTGTTGCCTACGAAGGCGTTTAGTACTTCAACATTTAGGATTTGGAATAAGTTTCAGTATAGTTTTGATTGAGTTGGGGACAGGTAGCGAAATTAGGTATGTTTAGGTAAATAGGTAGGTATTGTTTTTTTTATAATTTACTTGGGCGAAGTTGGGCACTAACGGTAAAGTTAGGGTTTTGGTTAGAAAATGAATCTACGCGAAAGTAACAGAGGTGACATTCTTATACAAGGGAATACATAAAGTAGGTAAGAATAGATTTCTACTTTGACGTCACTGCACTTGCATTTGCAGAAAAAATAACTTAAAAGTAACAAAAAAATAATGCTTTCACGCCTTGTCAACAAATAATGTAGGTACGCTGCATTAGGTGGGATTGGGATCTCAATCAATATCATGTTAGTGATGACAACACGGTACACAGAAAGCAATTAACGATATCTTGTCAAGAATTGACAAATATATCGACTAGTAAAAATTACCCTTGTTTCACAAAATAATTGTCATTAAATTTAAGATGGACAATTGTACCAAAATACCTGTCATGTTTATATGAAATTCTATACAAAACAATCTACAAAATTGTCACCTGTCACTTGTCAATTGTCACTCGACATATGTCACTGACAAATGTCGGTGTGGTAAAACAGAGGTCTGTCATTTTTTGACAATTGCCATACCTGTCGTAGTTGGTGAAATAGGGCCCTGGTCAGTACACTCTTCATGAGCCCACAATTGACAATTATCACATTGCACCCATGTTTCATTGGATCTGCTTATACTATAAGGCTCACCACAGACTAGGCAATAGTATTCTTCTACAGAATCCTCCTTGTCGTTGAATATTTTTTCCTTTTCCGGTCCCTTTCCCCTTGTCTATTACCTTGCCTTTTCCCTTCCCTTTTGCTTTTTCCGTCTCATATTTTTCCTTTATTTTTGGTTTCTCCTAATGCTTTTTTAATATTTTTGGTAACGTTGTTAAGGAGTCGTTTGTACCGCGGTGTCAATTGTAACGGTACAATTGTCCCCGGCTCACATAGTTACTAATGCCCCCGAGTACCCAAAATTACATAAAGTACTTATATTTCAATTCCTTTACCTAACTCATCCCCATACTGTCCCACAAAAGAAACTTTGATAACTAACTAATCATAATCTAATACCAATCTAACTCTAGGATTATTTGGTTTTGAATAATATGACAAAATATTTCTCGTAAATACTTACTTTGATCACTCGAAAACAAAAATGGTCTCCGCGCACCTCCGTTCCGCGTCGCAGCGAGCGGCCGACTAGTGTAGTGTAGTAAACGAAGCAAGTTGTTGTATGGAGACCCATGCATTAATTTCTCAGTCGATGAAATTTTGCTTGGTTATTGTATAGTATGAGCCGAAACTAACATATAAATATCCAAAAAAAAACCACTCCTAAGTTAGGTATTTATACGTAAAAATACAAATCTGTTTATATATTGAACCGAGTAATTCCTCCGTCCAAAATTATTTTACCAAATAAGTTATTTGTATCAGTATCTGATACTAGAAAAAAATCTACAACTTTTGTCAAACATGAGAATATTTTTTTTACGATAATTCCTTTTTTGGCGCTCATTTTCATCGGAAAATTGCTCTGCCATTTTTTCCTTCTTATATGATCTTAGAATATAATTTGGCGTAGTGGGTAAGAAAATCTAAAAAAAATGCATACCCAAGTTTATGTATTTTAGAACTATAAAAAACTGAGAGTGGAAAATTTCTCAGCCTGATTTCTTTTTTAATATATACTAAGTAGTCACGTATATACTTAAATCCAAAATATCCAAAAGAACTGTCATCCCTTGTACACCCCGCTCCTATACACTGCTCCCGATATGTTTAGTTTTGAATACGCTCGTTATTTTTTTGGATGTTTTTATAGTTGAATGGAAAGAAAACTGTGAACTTAATTCAATAAATAAAATGGATAGAGAAATTTTCCACAGCGAGTAAAAAGGCAATTTCTGAAAAAAAGTATAGTTACATGGTAATTTTTTTAGATTTTCAATTTGTATGTATAAATCGGCAATAAAATGGCATTCCAGTGAAAAAATTAGACTGAGCAATTTTCCGGTCCAAGCCACGCCAAAAAAATATATTTTGTTAATATTGGTATTTCTGCGGGGATTTTTTTTTGATATTTCATATATTGTTGCAATACGTTACATGAACATGTCCGGAGAAGAAAGTTTAAACGGAGCAATTTTCCTTAAAAAGATATTAACGATTTAAGACTTTAGGTATTTACTTAAATACTATTATTATTGTTCTTTGGAAATTTATACAATACTTTTTATTTATTGATACTTTATCATACTGTAAAGCTTTTTCTGGCTGAGGAATTACTGCGGGGTCCACTACCTTTATTTACTACACTAAGTGAGCGGGTCCAGACAAGTATTGGGCTTTATCGTATATACCCACATATTCATATTTCGTTGTAATTGTGAAGATAATAACGATGGTACTATTGCCCCGTGGTACTATTGCACCCGGTTTACCCTACGTTTCTGCACTAGAGCAGTTTAGGTTCCAATTCCAAGTACGATTTTATTATTCTTTTTACAATAAGGAATTGAAATTTGGGTATAAATGGATGTATAACAATTTCCATTCTGATATTTGACTCCCCATTCCATAAATAACGATATTACTTTTGGCCAAATTGTTAATTGAAAGTACCTACTCTCAAAAATACCTAGTATAAAAATGTATTTAAAAAACACATGCATTTTACTTTCCTTATATGCGAAATGAAAAGTAGAGTGTTTTAACTCGGGTGAAAGGCAACATTTTTGAAAAAAATTTCAACAAGAAATGATCACTTGGTTAATAATCTACTAATGTTATTGTTATGCACAAGTAGAACATATAGAATCTTGTTTATTTACAAGAAGATGACATTTTTTTCCACATACCTATATATTTTTGAGAAAAATATAGCTAGGTATTTTAGTTTAAAAATCATTGTTACAATAAATATAGGCTTTTCCAGCGAACATTTATATTTCTGCCGAACCGAAAGCAGAATTCACAAGGCTTTTCGGTGGACGACCGTTACGCGAATGATTGTTTGGACTGACCTTTCTATTAAATGTATAGTTATATAAATGTATTTTATTGTGTAATAATCATAATAATTATTAAGTTATATTAAATCTGGGAATGAAATTATATCAGAAAGGAGACTCTTAAATGAGTATACTCGTAACATGCTTTGTGCATTAAATATATCTCCCTCTATTGAGTGAAAATAAAACAAAATACACAGGTAATCTGTGTTGCGGTTTTAAAGTGCCATCTGTTACACCTTTGATAAATTAAAAATGATTGCTTGTCAAATGAAGTCGCCATGTAGAATTACACCTACACTATAAGCATCACTCACACAAACAAGCAATGGGGCAAATTTTTACCAATATTCAAAGGCTTTTTTCTTAATAATTTTAATCAAAATCTAGTATTTTTTTACGTTCTGCGAAGACAGAAATATATATACTACCCAAACATTACATATACAAGTGAAGAAACCCTATATAATAGGAGCTAGGGTGCCAAGAAAGTTGTATGAAAATCGAGCAAGGAGAACCACCTTAAACGGAGCCACGCCGTTCTGTCGCCTAATAAATGATATTTTACATCAATGTTTTTTTTAGCGTGTTAGTGTGTCCCACTGTATGTGTCACCAATGCACACTCCCGCCACACCACACAGAATGTATCGACGTTGTCCCGCCATCTCAGTTTATGTCTTTCTCTGCCCCGAGATCCATCCTGTGGGATCCAGTTAGTTCTGGGTGCATTCGGCAGATGTGCCCTGTCCAGTCCCATTTCAGCTTAGCGGCCTTCATGCCCATATCCACAATGCCAGTTTTGGAATTTAATAATTTATAGACGGGGCAGAGGAAGACCAAAACGGAGATGGCAGGACGACCTTGACACATTTTGTAAAGAGTGGCGGGAGTATGCATCGGATAGGACCAAATGGCGGGAAAGAGGGGAGGCCTTTGCTCAGCAGTGGGACACTCCTATACTGCCCTCCTAAGCTAAAAAGCGGTATTTGCATAAAATTTTCATTGAAAATACGTCCTTTTAGCTTAGGAGGGAAGGACGTATTTTCAATGAAAATTTTGTGCAATTACCGCTTTTTAGCTTAAGAGCTGTATAGGCTAATAAATAAAAATATCTACATAATTATGTACGAGTACGATATACGAGTAGATTTTTCTACAAAGTATTTGTAATTATAGGCTTTGTTGCCTGAATGAACATTGAAGTAACTAAAGACGTTGACCTTGCTTGGTGACCTTGCGTGTGTTAAATGGGTAGGTATCTAATTACATAATTACCTAGCACGAAATATTTTAGTAACTGTCAGTGTTGATGTTGATATTTTGATATTTAGTGATACCTAACTGACGAATTATAACCAAACATGAGGCTGATACATCATCATTAATTTAAGAGTTATTCTCTTGTCGGTGGAGTATCTTCCAGCTTTCCCTGTCTTGCGCCAGCTCTTTGACTTTTTGATACGACACGACCCCCTTCTTTTTCTTTCACTTGCTCCAAAAAGCTGCGTCTGGTTTTCCTCTTCCCCGCTTGTGTCCTATCCGCCCCTCCAGGATAGTTTTAAAGAAGTGGTCGTGTCGTATTAAGTGTCCAATCATTTTTCAGCGTCTATTTGTGATGTTGTTCAGGATAGCTCTCCTTTCATTCACTCTTCTTAGTACTTCCTCATTCGTTATCTTGTCTCTCCAAGTAATGCCTTCCATACGCCTCCAGCACCACATTTCAAATGCTTTTATTCTCTTTCTATCTCTTAGGGTCATTGTCCACGTTTCACTTATACATATTTGCAATTTTTATAGATTATAACATATCTTTGGGTCAATCTGGGTAACGACTGCAATCTGCGTACGATTTTGTGCCGGTTGCTGTAGAAACGGCCGGACCCTGGTGCAGCGAGGCGGGCGAATTGTTCAGGGATCTGGGTCGGCGGCTGAGGGAGAGGGGTAACGACCCCCGTTCTGGGTCTTGGCTGGTCCAACAGATCTCCATCGCCATACAGCGCGGCAATGCTGCAAGTGTGATGGGGACTTTTGGACCGGGCATAACATAGAACGGGTTTTGGGTTAGGTAGTTTTAAGTAATATTAGTTTTAATTTTTAATCGACTTCCAAATCCCAAAGGAGGAGGTTATCAATTCGGTTGTATGTTTTTTATTTTTTTTATTTTTTTTTATTTTTATGTTTGTTACTTCACATCTCCGTCATTACTGGACCGATTTTGAAAATTATTTTTTTGATTGAATGTATATGCATACAGATTGGTCCCGTTTCTGTCAAAACCCAGTTCTGATGATGGGTTCCATGAGGAATCGAGGGAACTCCTCAAATGTTAAAGGCATACATATAGTGATTTTTGGGTTTTTATCATCAAATCAAGCATATACATCCAAAAGAGTGACATTTGATGAAGTGGAACTGCTGATGATGATCAGAACGGAACTCCTCAACGACGCATAGTTCACGGTTTGCGATTTGTCCTCTTCGTTATGTTTGTTAAGCAAGTTCAGTTTTTAATGCACATTTTTGTCAAGCTCGAGTTCTGATGATGGGATCCATGAGGAATCGAGAGAACTCCTCAAATCTTAAAGGCATGCTTATAGAGATTTTTGTATTTACATCAGAAAATTAAGCATTTTCATTAAAAACTGTCGCATTTGATGAAGTGGAACTGCTGATGATGATCAGAACAGAACTCTTCAACGACGCATAGTTCACGTTTGGCGATTTTTCCTCTTCGTTATGTTTGTTAAGCAAGTTAAGTTTTTAAGCCACATTTTTGTCAAGCTCGAGTTCTGATGATGGGATCCATAAGGAATCGAGGGAACTCCTCAAATATTAAAGGCATACGCATAGATTTTTTTGTATTTTCATCATAAAATCAAGCATTTACATTAAAAACTGACGCATTTGATGAAATGGAACTGCTGATGATGACCAGAATAGAACTCTTCAACAACGCATAGTACACATTTGGTGATTACGAATTTCGATTTTGACTTGGACTGGGTCCCGGACTCGTACCCAGAACCGGACTCATACCCGGATCCGGTTCGGACCCGGACCCGGACCTGGACTCGAACCCGGGCTCGGACCCGGACTCGGACCCGGACTCAGACCCGGACTCGGACCCGGACCTTGACCCGGAAAACCACTAGGATACCTTAACTAAATAAACCACTATGATTACCTACCATAAAATGTGTAAGTATATAAGTATGATGATGCCAATCTTACTAGCCCCTCCCGCTTAAACCCCCGTACACCGCACCGCATGGGCCGTTAAGTGGGTTAGGTTAGGTTTGAACTGCGATCCTCACAGAACTGAACTGCTATCAGAGAAGTGGGTTAGGTTAGGCTAGAACTACGACCCTTACAGAAGCGAAATGCTAGTAAAAAAGTGGGTGGTTTTACATCCTTTTCTACATAGTGTACCATCTACAATAATCTTTCACCGGCCCCCATAGAAGTCGGTTTTTTTTTCTTAAAAATTATGTAGTATAAAATGTAAGGATTTTTGTTAGTTTGTCATTTTATGTGTAAATTTTGTGTCTTCTTTTGTATGATGTACCTATTGTCCTTTTTGTATAATAAATAAATATATTTTTATTAGCAAAAAAAAAAAACCTGGGTAAGCAATGGTTCAGATTTACGAGTACGCATACTATTATCCATAATAAAAGGGAGAGTTAGAAACAATCTCGACTCTATCATTAAGATAATAAGAACAATAATTCCAATCAAAACAGCCGATACCTGAATAGGAGAACAAAGACGCAAGGTCATTGAGATAGTTATAAAAAGTGTTATAAAAAGCTTTGTTGACGCAGTGTGGTTCACGCACGTGTTTTGATTCTGAGGGCTCGATGTCGATGAAAGAGTGCACCTACACTAAATAGAGTTATACCAAGAAAAGTCTGCAACGATTTTGATAGCACACGCAGTGCAAGTGTTATTTAATACGTCATAATTTCGTAGACGTTTGACATCTATTTTCGTTGACTTTTCTTGGTCTTACTCTAGCTATAATAATGAATATAGGACTATGGAACACACCTCGAAAACGCGAAAAAACATCAGTTGTTTCTAATATTTTGGCGAAACATTAGGTATATCGTATCTTATTCACTCGCGATTTCTCATTTTATGAAGAGGTAAAAAGGAAAATAAAGCATTTACTAAATTGAAATATCAGTAAAAGCCTTATTTTCCATTGGTTCCACATATGCTCCCATAACATTTCTCCCACAAAATATTTATCCTTCAATTCATTTAAAGCACTTGTGAATTGTGAATAACATTTGTAATGAATGAATTAAAAACCGGGCAAGTCGGACTCGATAATGCAAAAAACGGTAAAAAAAAAACGGTCACCCATGCAAGTACTGACCCCGCCCGACGTTGCTTAACTTCGGTCAAAAATCACGTTTCTTGTATGGGAGCCCCACTTAAATCTTTATTTTATTCTGTTTTTAGTATTTGTTGTTATAGCGGCAACAGAAATACATCATCTGTGAAAATTTCAACTGTCTAGCTATCACGGTTCGTGAGATACAGCCTGGTGACAAACGGACGGACGGACGGACGGATAGCGGAGTCTTAGTAATAGGGTCCCGTTTTACCCTTTGGGTACGGAACCCTAAAAATTTTAAAACAGTGAGCCAGTCCGGCACGCACTAAACTTGTCACACGAGTCTAAGGCCAAGGAAATTAGGCCAAGTCCCGCGGGACTAAAAACATCAATATGCAGAAACTTAATCCTCCACTAATTAAATTAAAGTCAACCCAAGGTGAGTGCGGAAACCAATAATCGAGTTCCACGACGGATTAGCGATGGCGATAATTACAGGGAGTTGAACGTAATATTTATACAATTTACCTGCCCGCATCTTTTTTTTTTTATTATTATTATGAACTTACTCATGGCCACAGACTATCTTGGCAATAACTCGCACCTTGTATAATATAAGTCCCCGGAAGAGTATTTATTTATGTTAGGCCAGGCGTGACTCACTCCGCGATTTCGTCGCTTTGCTACAGGTAGCTAAAAGTACATCCGTTCGACCCCAATTCTGGGGTTTGCCGTAAGCCGCGCGTGGCGCTGTCGCCACCTAGCGGCCATATCTGTGCTGATCGTGACAGACGCGTTTTGTTAGAGTGAGTCTTCTGTACCTAGTACTATTATTTATTCTGTGGTTAGGCTAAAATAATCAGGAAGGATGAATGTTAAAAACTTAGTATACGTCACAAAACGCATTAAAACACTGCAGAACAATATTTACCATGGAATCCCACCACGAAAATGCGAAAAAATTATACATACATGTTGTACAAAATGGTTACCAAGTGGAACATCATCGATGGTGCAGGCCGGGGTTCACCGGTTCAGGCAGACCAAAGTGGAGATGGCGGGACGACTTGGACGCATTTTATCCGAATTTGCGAAAAAGTAGGTACAAATAACAGGGTTGAGTGGAGGAAAGGCCCCTTCTTTAGGACTAGACCTTTGCCCACCAGTGGGACACTAAAGTAGCCTAACTAAAAAAGTTATACATGTTGTACATGTCAAAATTGGCTGATCAGATGTGAATGTTTTCTATGGGATACTTGGGAGAGCAATTTTTTTTGCAATTTTGGGTTGGTCCCATAGTGAAAGTTGCTCAGCATGACTGATATGTTCACCGCGCAATAGTTGAAAAAACCCCCCGTTAATCATAACACGGCAATAATCCCAAAACACGGTGATATTGATAAACTCGTGCAAAACACACGCAATCGATATTCCATTTAGGCGGCGCTCGGCAAAGTTTTCCCCGGAATTTGTCCGGGAATGTTTCAGAAAATTCCCGGGACCCGGAACTAAGACGTTAAATCCTAGTTACGGACCCATTGAGCCTCTGCTCAGTTCGTTAATGGATACAAATTGAAGGCTAAATTGCGACAACGAAACACTTGTGAGGCAAATAGTCGCGTGTAGTTCGGGTTTGGTAAACTAACAAGTGTGATGTTGTGGGTTGATGAGGACGCATTGAGGAGTGCCTTTTCAAAAGGATTTATTCTTGTATGGTGTTCATAGAGAAATAAGCCGTTTTGAAAAGACTCCTCAATTGTGATCGCATTCTTAGGGATATTAAGCCTTAGGTATTGACAATTGACTTAAAGTTAATATTTTGCTTAAACGTCACATACCTGTGCAATGAACTGACAAGGGACAGATATGTCGCTGATTTAGTGACTTGCAACTAAATGATGTTTTTCCATAAAATCTAAAGAATAATCAGTCAAAGCTAACTGATTTTAGTACAACAAAGTCTTTATAAACGTTACATTTTCAAAGAAATTTGACATTTATGCCAATGACATTCCCACACTTTGTCATTAGAAAATTCCAAACAGATATCTTGGTCCGATTCAAAAATTTATCAAATATTTTGCAACACAAATGTTAATCAGATCTTTATTATTAAAGTTTAAGTTTTGAGAGATTGAAGTTTTATTATTAGATTTAATACAACTTCGGATAGACTCCACGTGAGTAGAATGCTAATTAATTAAGTTACGTCAGTGACAAGAGGGTGAGATAATTTGCCACTAATGAACGTATGAATAGACAAATTGACGTCGATAAAATCGTTTTAAAATAGGAAGGAAGCCAATTCAAAGTTACATTTAGACATCAAAATGATATCTAAATAATATCGTTTTGTTCTCTCATTCGCCCGTGCGTCGTGCTCGCGTCAATATGATATGAGCAAAATGCACGCGCGAATGATAACTAAATGACATCCCTTTTCTTCTTCTTTTTAGCCCTTTTCAATCTTTGAGATGTAGGCCTCCTTAAATTTATGCCATTCTGGTCTATTTTGTGCCCAGAAAAATAGACCAGTTGTGGCAAAATAGACCAGAAAAAAAATTACATCATTTATGTATAATTTTGATATCAAATAGACGTTCGTATTGGCCTCATGGACTACACACTCAGACACACTCGATAATTTTGATTTATCTCTCTTACAAAATTTATGATCGCAGTTTTTGAGATGGGCAGATACCATAGCAAAAGACATGAGGGCCTGCGCCGTTTCAGGGACGACAGGTCCGATCGCGCGAAGTGAAGAGAAAAGACCGAAAAGCAGACCACAACAATCAGATGAGAATAATAATGCTGAGAAGAGAGTTTTATACTCTAAAAAACCCTGTGAAGGCATTTTCCAGAGGCGTCGCCATTTTTAGAATTTTGGCTAAGCCAGACATAAGGCATAGTTATTCTGACGCTAGTCCAAAACCTGTTGAATAAATCAAGCTTGTATATTTTAAAAGCAGAATTGTGTTTCTTGTCAGTATAGACTTGGAAGGCTTGCATTAAGCACATCCGACCAGTGAGGAAGTATAACTGACAGTTTTAAAAATAATTTCTTATATTATACAAACGAAGAGTACTTAAATAACTATATTTAAGTATTCAGAATTTTGAACCAATTATGCATGTCTAACTGGCCTTAAAATTTATAGTTTATGGTGGTTCATTATTTTGTAAGTGGGTAGATTTTGCACAGTGTAGTTTTTCCTCAGTCACCCGTTGACCACGAACGCTGTAAAGGGTTCGAAACGTCGGGATGTAGTATGTATTCAATATACGCGATATAATCGGTTTCAATAGTTTTATTTCATGAGTAACTGTCGCAGTAACCGAAGACGCAGTAACAGAATTATTGAGGTAAAACGTAAAGTCAGCAAAATGGCCATATCTTTCGTCGCGCCATATCTTTTGTCCCCTTCCCTTGTTTCCTGGTTTTACGCCCTCTAAATGGTCATAGTTATCATTACTTGCCATTAATTGAAGAGTCTTTTCAAAAGGACTTATTTTTGTATGGTACTCATAGAGAAATAAGCCCTTTAAAAAAACTCCTCAATTATAAATTGGCTAGATGCCTTTCATTGCACAAGATGATTTGAGTATAGTTCGTTTTTTTAGCATTAGAAAGAAAGTAACCGTTACTATTACTTATGAAAGCAGAAGAATATAAATGATTGTATTAGATTCATAATTGTTACATATTGGCCTTGACTTATTTGTAAAACGTGTTTTTCAATAAAAAGACACATCAAGAGTGTTTACCTTATTACTAATGCTAAAAAAGACGAACTATAGGCAGACCCCAAATCGGATTGGGGAGTTTACAGTATCAAACATCGCAAATGTATGGCATGTCTCACGTAGTATCCCTTCACCGAAACCGAACTGGGAAATATTACATGATATTCGGGACTAAGTCCCGAGGTACGAGCCAAGATTTGAGCTTACCATCAGTTTGGAAGCTTAAAGGAGGTATTCAAATATGAAGCTTGAATAAAACAGGTCTGCTTCTAAGCGCATTATAAGTAAAGATAGTAGAGGAAATCTCACAGTCCTCACACGCCTTACTCTGTTTTGCTTAACTTTATTAAGAAACAATTCCCGTACAATCGAAATTAAACTCTCATTTTAAAAAGACACTTAAATTACATAAAACTTGGCGCAATCATTTAAGTAACATATATTTATGTCTCAAATAAAGCTAGTATAGATATATAGGGTAGCCAAAAAATAAGCGCATTCCCGTTGCACGCATCCCAAAACCTCCCTAGTTTTGGGTTTATACTGAGCAACTTTTACTATGGGACCAACCCGAAATCGCAAAAAAGTACCCTCCCATGGAAAATGGACCAGCCAAAATGTATGATATGAAATATGAAAAAGCCAATTTTTTTTCTCGCGAATTCGGGATTGGTCCCATACTCGGAGTAATTAACAATGGAGCCGCCATTAACAGGCGTTCCCCTCTGTCGAAAATAGGCGGCCAATGGTCAACCTCATGTCAACCATATGTATGGACTGACGTTTATCTGACATGACGTACCTATACATTTGATGTGCCCCTCCCCCGCAAAAAACGGCAGACTATTTTGTACCGAAAATTTTAGACATGGCGTCTCCGTTGGTTATATCCTCCAAGGTCCCATAGTAAAAGTTGCTCAGTATAATCCCAAAACCTCCCCGGCAACGGGAATGCACTTATTTTTTGGCCACCCTGTAGATACGATACCTACTTGAATGTTCATATTATTTCAGAATGTGAGCTTAACTTAGGGCCCGATTCGGATTTTGAAATAGACATCTATTAGATATCTTTTAGACATCACCAAGATACGATATCGATATGTTTAAGATCTAACCTATCAAATTTTATTTGGCATTTGCGCGATATTGGACATACTCTTAACGATTTCCACGGGATATGACTTAGAGATCCAATTCACATCTAATAGATATCTTACTCTATCTAACTTAAAAGTGACATTGGTTGCCCGAATTGCGCTGCAAAAGAGAACTAGTCGATATCTAAACTATAACGTATCTAGAATGGATCTAGTACGTGTCGTCTCTTGTGAATATCAAGTTCGAATACGGCAGTTAGACTGTATGGAGGCGACTAGGTTCGTGAGAAACTAAGGTTAACTAATAAAAGGACAGAAAAGCTATATATCCTTAGTTCGCTAACCTTCACCATCGATTGATAGGACGAAGGCAATATGTTATAACGGTGCAGTCTCTCACGCCGGCTGGCGCGTGCTGGCATGTGGATTCCTGCCAACGCAGACGGCGGCGCTATCTTACTCGACGTACACTCTACAGCAATGAGACACTGGTCAGTTTATATGGAAGTTTCTGCAAAGTAAAGTAATGCAATTGCTAATGTGTGTACATTTATAAATTTTAATTTTAGTGCCACAATCTTATGGAGTTCGGGATTTTTAAAAAGCTAATTTAATCCAGAGGGAAAACAGGGTTCCTCCAGGGTCCCACCCGACCCTCGCTCGTTCATATTAAAAATAGTCAAGACAGTGTTTCAAAACGAAGAATCTCTGGCACAAGTCTCAAAAAGCTTAGCAATGACTTTTATATTTGTGAATAACATCATTGTTGTAGCATGTATCTGCTGATTAAAGGATGACTCACGCTAAAACCGTCCGGGTCCGGGACAACCCAGGTTACCCATGTCAAAAGGGGGCCTAGCCAAGATGAACGTAAATATTTCCATATACATATATTCTTTAAGTTCCGATTGGCGTTTTCTATCAACGATTATCATGTCGGTTAAGCCCCCCCTTCTCCCCCCGGGTTCATTTGAGAACTCGACGGGCGCTCGCATGGGAAAAAACTAAATTCGTGTAACATCTGAGTTTTTATCTCACTCCAATATGCCAAGAGCGATGAAGACAAACGATCTCCTCAGGCGCCGCACGCGCTGTGACATCAACTCACGCGCATCGCATCATCGGCTATTTGCACCCGTGAGAATTCTCCGCTCATGCCGTAATTGGACTTTAATTAGAACTAACGATGCCGTGCAACTGACAATACAGTAGCGGAAGCGTATTTTCTTTTTAATTTGAACCTTTGTAGTATTGAAATAGAGTTGAGAATTGAGAAAGTGATTGACTGTGGTCTTGAAACAGTGGTTTTTCTGAAGGGCATACAACTAAGTAGTTTTTGTGTAGACATTTTAGTCCGATTGCATTGTTCTTGGTCATATTTTATATCAATTAGAAGCCGTTTACATTTACCGTAATAATAATAATATCACAGCAGGATAAAACAGATAGAGATACAATAGAAACAATTCATACACTGCGGCCTTAGAGCATTTAATAATTGGACTGGCCATTAAGAGCTTACTTAACTTTTGTATGGACTGACATGGCTATTTGTACGTTACGTACAAATCATGTAGAAATAGCAATACATTTGACATATTTGGATTTTGCATAGAACTTGGCACTCATTTAGATCTCCATTCTTTTTGCGGCGAACCCCACAGCCAAGCATAATTTTTGTATTGAACTTGGCTCTCCTTTTTACATTTATGTTTTTGATGGGATTCTTCTTACACAGACCAAAAAACTAACAAAAGTGACAAATAAGTAATGAGATATTTTTTACATGTAAAATATTTACAAACTAAATACACAAATAAAGTCCACACCATGTTTTGAACCCGGGACCTCCTGCTTCGCAGGTATGGTTCGTTATCGACTAGGCTAGGAGGCCGTTCCGGTTCCGGTTCCGGCCCGGTTCCGGTCCCTGGCCTCGCCTCGCTCACGCTCGCCCGGAAAACGCGCCTGTGTGACGGAACCTTTAAGGGTATTTACTTTTTTACCTTAATTACCTGAGACGAAGGTGAGTAACAAAGTTTAGATGAACAGGAAAAAAAATTCACTCATAACTTTTAAACAAACAACACAAACCCCCACTTTCCATTACTGAAGATTCAAGATTATTGCTATGGGCCGTTTTTACGATGTCTCCGGAAAAAATAAACTTTTTCAATAATTAAAATTTCTTGGTTTGTTCCTACGCGGAATTACTTAGAAGCCTTTTGATTTATAGAAAGTTTTCGACTTTTTCGCGTTTAAGTAGTACAAGGTATGATTTTTCAACTCATCACTATCACTTTGATTTTGGTGTGGATGGCTGCAGCATATAAGGTTTATAGGTTTCGTTTTTCTTAGGGTTCCGTACCCAAAGGGTAAAACGGGACCCTATTACTAAGACTTCGCTGTCCGTCCGTCCGTCCGTCTGTCTGTCACCAGCCTGTATCTCACGAACCGTGATAGCTAGACAGTTGAAATTTTCACAGATGATGTATTTCTGTTGCCGCTATAACAACAAATACTAAAAACAGAATAAAATAAAGATTTAATCCCCCATACAGCAAACGTGATTTTTGACCAAAGTTATAAGCAACGTCGGGCGTGGTCAGTACTTGGATGGGTGACCGTTTTCTTTTTGCATTTTTTCCGTTTTTTTTGCTTTATGGTACGGAACCCTTCGTGCGCGAGTCCGACTCGCACTTGCCCGGTTTTTTTTTTTATTACCAAATCTCAAAATTTTTAGTTTTCACATTACATTCGCAAACAAGAAACGGGGCATAAATCAACAAAATTATGGAAGTCAATCAAGACGTTAAATCTATAGGAATCAAGCACGCTTAGTTAACTTGTAGGAGGGTCGGGGGGACAGTAATTAATTACCCCTGTCAGTGACAAGCGCCAGAGTACACGTCACTTCATAAGTCGGTACCTTTGCTAAGTCAGATTGCGAATGAAAATTCATTGCAGACAATTTTTACGCGTAACCGAAACGAGAAACGTGGGCGTGTAACATTAGAGATAACACATTGGACCCTTCAATCGTGGATGAAAGCATTCGATGAATGCGAAATCCAACTCACAGTCTTTAGGAACAACTCGGAACTCGGCCGCAGACAGAAGCAGCACACGACGCTGCGACACTACTGATTTCTATGTACCTACAGTCATCAAAGCTTGACACCCCTGCATGCACATTTATGTAACACTCATCAATCTCATCATCACCATTGGCCTGTACAATGATGGTTCAAACAACGTCCATAAGAGTGCGGCACTTCCGCAAATGACTAGTAAGTCCAATGCGGGAGGAGAGCGGCAGCCGTGACCGCATAGCTGGCAGGAGAATGCCGTGCCCGGTGACGAAGGTGGGAGAGCGGCGCGCTGGTGTCTCAGTTCCCGCCTAGTGTGAAGAAGGTCAAAATAGTAACATTATACATATTTCTATAGCACCTAACTACGAATGTTATTTCATAGATCATCAACGCTAACGCTACGTCTTACGTAGGCGAACAACGCGCGAACGCGGCGAAATCAATCCTTTGATGCCCATAGAAGTGTCCTACGTAAGCGATCTCGTTGCGAACGCGGTGCGGCGCGATTTGCACGCGAATGTCAGGCGGCGCGGCGCGGCGCGGCGCGGCGGCGGCCGCTTTCGCCGCGCCGCGTTCGCGCGTTGTTCGCCTACGTAAGACGTAGCGTAAGACGCAACGCAATCAAAATGTAGGCACGTCACATCTGAGTAATTAACAACGTAAAACAAAACAAAATTTTAATCCTTATCACTTTCTTTAAATTTAATACAGAAACAGAAACTGTCGGAGAGTTGTTTGCGTTATGAGATGAGGCAAGTTTAGTTTCCCTACAAAGTTACCTTAATAACTTTTCTAATATCGTTACTGGATGGCGTTCAAAGGATTAATTAACTTAAGCTATTTCGCTTCGCTGAAAAATCCCTCGCCTTAATTAGTATAAACATTTTAGTATCTTGTACCCTGTGAGGAGGGCTTGTATGTCCATTAATTATGTAATAAATGGCAATATGTAGGTATAATAATATTGTTTTTAAATTACAATCATAAAGAAAATGACACATTATATTTTTATATGATATTTTACAGGAATATTCCGGCGAATTTGTGCCATTTAATTTATAAAAATCACAGTAAAAGATGTGAACACCATAGGGAAATATTGCTCAAAAGGATATTCATATTCCCTAGATATGTAAGGAATATTAGCAACAGCCAAGGCTCGGAACCGGTTTTTTCTTCAATACAAAAAATACCGCTATTAATACGTTCTTTTTCGTTGTTTTGTTTATTACCTAATTCATTTTTGACGGGTCGATCTAATAATACGAAGTCGTTACCTAAATACATGATTCAGTCCTACGGAAAGAGCATAAAATTATTTAAAATATTGAGCTATTTCGGGATTTAAAAAAAACCGGTTACGAGCCCTGGCAACAGCACACCACTAAGGGGGCCTTAAGCAAGCTATTAGTCGCATGACATCAGTGTATTGTTTGCACAGGATCGGCGGACCCATCCAGTAGGTTATCTGTGTAATTAGCGAGCTCTTATATGTAATCCGCTGTTGCCGCAAGATTGTGCCGGCTTAGGATGCTAATATTTACCACCGCTTGATTTTGACACTGCTGATTTTGTGAGAATGAAGGCCAGGTCACACCGGCCGCGTGTGCGTAGACGTGCACGTGCGCGTGCGCTAAAATGTTGGAGCCACGAACGCACACGTTACGCAAGCGGTGTGTCGTCTCTTATAAGGAACTGTATTTTAGATAAAAGATATTTATATATTTATTCATGACGATCACAAAACATGTATGTACAGACAGCACACGCACCTGGTATGTATAGGCCTTGAAAAATAAATTCCATGTGGACGTACTTTCAAAATAAAACTATTGCAGACGTAGTTACAATACATACCTAAATATTAGCGGTAAACTCAAATCTGTCCAACAAGCCTGCTCTAGTCCACCTAGTACTACCGTCATCATCATTAAATCAGCCCTTTATCGCCCACTGCAGAGCATACGGCTCTCTTCTAGTACGCCACTTGTCCCGGTCCTGAGCTAATCTCATCTAGAGTGACCCGCAATCTTCCGGATGTCGTCCACCCAACGAGCCAACGGACGCCAGGCGCTTCTTTCATCCAAAAGTTGCCACCATTCTGTTAACATTTTAGTCCACCTGCCATCACTCTGCCTAGCAACATGTCCCGCCCAACTCTCTCATCAGATCACCATAATATTGCATTGTCATCCGATTTATACATGCATGCAAAATTTCAGCTCAATCGGAAACCGGAAAGTGGATCAAATTTAACTTGCAAGATTTGATTACAGAACGACAACGGAACAGGTGAAACTAAATAAAAGCTTGTAAAAATGTATCCTATTAACTGCACATGATCGCGTATTCTTTATACCTGTTTACATCATCTTGGTTATGTCAATGACAGTCATCAAAACTTGCTAAATAAATCTTTGATGTCTTGCCGAGCCGTGCGCTAATAGGATTTGGTAGTTTTTCTGTATCCCGAAAATTCTGGCACATTTTTACGATGTAAGGGTGCGACGTCGTAATAATCTCAGTGTACGAGTATGTGCTGATAACTTTGGTATGAAGTGAAGCATACTTGGGATGAGACAAAATACGAAAGGGAAGAAAAACCTGAGTGAAACTGCTTTTCAAGATGAGGGAGAAAACCAAAAACTAGAAGTGTGAGATTACTGTTTTAACTGATCATGCAAAATTTTGGTGCCGTCATATAGCTGCCGTCTCCATACAAAATAATACGGCTAAATATGGATGCCGTAGTATTTTGTGTGGAGACGGCCGCTGCATGACGTCACCGCTTTCCTAGGAAGCTTTAGTGAACCAATGAGGCCATTTAAGCTGCCTTTCCTATGAGGGGGACGAGCGAAGATGAGAGGAATCAGCCAATAGCATTGGTTGTAAATGTTGTAATCCAGCGGAATGGAGAAGATATATGAATTATAACCCAATGCTGTTGGTCGATTCTTCTCATCTCCCCTCGTCTGCCTCAGTGGAAAGACAGTCTAAAGAATACTTATTGAATTGAGTATTTTTTTTTTTATAATTCCTGCAATTTTTATTATGTACAATATAAATTGTTTCATAGAATCTTTACAATTACAGATATATTTTGATCTAGATTCGAGGAATAAAAAAGTTTTTTTATGATATTTGAATAAGTTGCCTTCGTTGGGCCAAGTACATATTTATTTTATGTTGTAAGAGAGAAAGCGCATTGGATTTCACTCCGAAAAACTTTTTCAGTTCTACAGCTTCTTTAAGGATATGAAATATTTCTTTTATGATTCGATATTAAGTTTTATATATTTTTGGGTCGTGAATCATATGACTCGAATATACCTTACTTCAGAAGTTTCAAGTTAAGCTGAGTTTACGTAGGCATCGTCTAAGATATCGGTTACTTCTGTTTTTTTATGATATAGGACGCAAAGGAGCAAATGAATTGCCTGATGGTAAGAGATTACCGTCGCACACAGACAACTGCAACAGCAGAGGGGTTGCAAGTGCGTTGCCAGCCTTTAAGATGGGAGTTTGCTCTGTTTTATACCGTTTTGCTTATGTTACACGTCACTAGGTGTGAGTTTATCGTCTAATTTCAATTTAACCTCATTTTGACACTTCAGAATTGTCAATTTCACCATTTTACCCATTTCACCAACTTATATTTATTCTCTCCAGACAGACAATGTTAAATATTTAGGTCCTTAAAAACTCAGCTGCCGAAACCTCAGCGTTTAACTATTTACGAAAAGTTTACCTTTTTCAGATCAGCGCTTAAAATTCTTTTAAGCCCGTTTAAGGGGTAAAAACGAAGCAGATCCATCCAGAGAGCCGAATAAGCTGTTAAGTACTAAACTAGCGAGTGCCAACAGCGGTGCAGGAGCGAGGAGTCAGCTTCCAGTGTAATGTGATCTTTAGGTCTGTAACAGTTGTGCGTAATCGGAGACCATTATATGCTGGTACTGTCTTCGATGTGGTTGTTGAGCGATTGCGACACAGATCTTTCAGCTATTAGATGAACCATATAAGCGCTGTCACCAAGATTTTTCACCGTTTAGTCTTACTGGTAGTTTAAGTTATACTAAGGAACTTTTACTGTGGGATCCTCGCGGTCGAGGAAAAAACTACTGTTCCATAGAAAACTTCGACTTGTCTTCTGCCAAAAAAAAAGGGGTGCCCCTTAATACGCCTAACATTAATTGGCATAATATGAATTCGTATAACAGTTTTGGCATAACATAATTGTGCATAACATTGAACAGGCATAATATTAAAAAAGCATAACACTTATTGCGCATAATAATGAATCCGCATAATTTAAATATGCATAACATTATTAACTATAACATTATTTGGCACAAACTGAACTAGCCTAATTTAATAAAGCAAGAGAATTAAATGGATCAGGGCAAAACCAACTCGGTTAGGTCAGGTTCACAAGGCTAAGGCAGGATCGAGCGAAACAAAGCGAAGCTTTTCTAACAAATAATAATCTTTTTGCTGTAAAAAAATATTAAGGCGTAGTAACTGTAGTAAGTTTGTGTTTTTTTTAGTAATTTTTGTTTTCTTTTTAGGTTTTAGAAATAATTATCATATTTTGATTTTTTGGGATTTTTTTTTAAAGTGCATTTTAGACCTATTTTAGTGATTTTTTTTATCGAGCAAAAGTCATAAACTCAGGATTTGAATCGCTGAAGTCCCTAGAGTGGCCTAGAGAAAGACCGCAAGGTTGCTGATTAAATTTTTGGCAACCGTATTGTGATACTTGAGATCTAAAAAAGCGCTACATTTAATTAAAACTTCGTTCTCTAAACCTACTGAACATTAATTCGAGCCGCTCTGTCTATATTTTTATTTATTTGCCTTTTATATTTATACTATTCAATAATTATGCAAAATAACTTTATGCTTATTATATTTATCCCAAGTCATCGTTATGACAATGTATGTTATGCGCATTAACATTATGCGTACTCAGTTATGCGGAATAACGTTATGCGATTTAGAAATTATGCGTAACATACGTTATGCCAAATTGAATTAGGAGAACTACGTTATGCGAATTAATATAGACCCAAAAAAAAGAGCACCCACTAAGGGTGCATGTCCTAGTAAGGTCCACGCAGTACTCATTACTTTAATGTATGTAATTTAAAACCATTTTCATTGGAACAGAGTTGCATTGCCTTTGTGTCGTTCGATTTGAAAACAAGAGAAATTCAACCACATTTCTTCACTATTCATTTTGCAAATGCAAAAATGCAAAATCCTTAGGAGGATATCATAACTTCGTGAAGCTCTGTGTGCAATAAATCATACATTATGTGACATTTAATTTTTAACTCCTATTGCATAATAAGGTCCGTTAAATACCAAAAAAATGTTCCAAAACTCAGGAGGATAACCGAGATAATACAGAGTCTGTAGATGTTACTCTATGAATTGATGACACCGGTAGTTGGTAACTAATTTACGCTTTCGGGACAAGCGCGATCTCTCGCTCAATTATAAGTTTACGCCCTCCACTTTATCTGCACGCTTATCAGTAAAGACTTACACGACCCCTAATTAGGACGATTATAATACCCCAAGACGGTCAACTTGATACTTCTGTGACATAATAATTAAGAACCGAAAAATTTTACGGTTATCTTAGCTTTACTTTTTTTCATGGACGGACTTGGTGCGGTGAATATGTATTATGTAGGTCATACATGACGATTTGCCGATGGGGTCGAAAAGTGCTCGAGTGGAGACCACGGACTAGCAAGCGCAGCGTAGGACGTCCACCCACAAGATGGACAGACGACCTTGTTAAGGTCGCCGGAAGTCGCTGGATGCGGGTCGCTTCCAACCGGCACGTATGGAGATCCAAGAGGGAGGCCTATGTTCAGCAGTGGACGTCTTATGGCTGCGATGATGATGATGATGACATGACGATTTACACTGTGAGACTATCTTAGTCATATTGAGACTGGCCGTTTTCTAAAATTTCCAATACTCCGTACAAAAAAGTAGATCTTTTTGTTGCCGTGTACACATTTCTACACATAATTACTTAAGTAAGAAATCGCTCTACGGCAATGAGAGTAATAAAGATCAGTTACTCTCATTGCCGTAGCCTGCCTCTATCTTTAAACCTTGTTTTATCTCCAGTTATATTTTACTGATGTGTGCCAATAAAAAGTATTATACAGATGTGTAGGTATTTTCACGGAAACGTACGAACGTGTATTCCAGTCGTCTCAGTACGAAAAGTACAAAGCAAAGTGAAGTAGCATGACAAATACGAACGAATTCGAGAAAATACGATGGAAAATAATTATGCACTACATCTGTATCTATCTATCATTCTATACGTACTTCATCGCCATATGTTGATTTTCCCATTATGATTAACGAATATGATTCCTTGCGTAGTAATCATATATCAAATAATGAGCTCAAGCAGTGAATGATGGATGAATACATTTCAGATACCTATCAGTTACCTTTGTATCATGATATCTGTCATATCGCACAACATTACATTATAAGGAGGGGGTTTTAGGGGGTACCCCAGCTCTACCTGTAGGTTAGCAAGTAGATTGTACAGCTTTTAAGCCTGTCGTTGTTGGTTTCAAACTCCGAATGGCCAGCAACAGAAAATAAATGAGGTGAGCTTTTCGTATAACCTCCTGAGACCCAGAAGCAATTGTTTTGTTTTTGAAATTGGAACTCTTAATTACACAATAAAGTTAAAAATAGATTTTGAAATATGTACAAAATATTGCACGCAGGGACTTAGGAGGATAGTCCAGTCCGCTTAACGAGTCGCGCTCAAAAATGTTCATATACTATACACAATGGCTTCCTTTTTGCACAATTTAATTATGTTTAGGGCCGATATAGACGGACTGCAACCAGACTTCTATTTGTATGGGAACTGCACGCCGACTGCACGCCAACTGCAACGTCGGCGTGCAGTTCCTATGCAAGTTGCAGTCGGGTTGCAGTCAGTCTGTACCGGCCCTAAAGATGTAATATGTAATAATGTAATGTAATAATCCTTTATTTCAGACAGTAAATTTCATTTTTTCCTACAGTTCTTGACAAAAGGCCCTAGGCCCTAAAGATAATTACCTAAATTAAAATAAACGTAAGCGTTATTCTAGATCTGTGATCACACCTATTGAAGCTGGACCCCTATTCGACAAGCGACGTTTGACGTATCGTGTTGATCTCCCGTTGATGTGGGAAAAATCATAAGTTCTCGAATACGTACAATGTCAAAATTTGACATTAACAATTCACAGTTAGGGTGACAAGCAAACCAAACCGAACCACCCTTAGTTTAGAGTGGAGTTTTGGTTGTACCAAATGATATTATCCACCGTTGATGGAATCATAACTCAGAATGCGATAAAATCACTGTTGATTTGACGTGGATGCGAAATCTGACAGTTGTACGTGTCGAATTTGGCCCCTGGATAACTACTTAAACTAATGATTAGTATGACAAATCGTGCTGTCAGTTCAGCCTTAGGAAATACAAACAGAGACTAAGTAATAACAACTGCGTTAGTCTCGCTGATCAAAGAGAACACAACGACGGCGACGCTATTATCCTTACAAATGCGGACGTCGCGTCGCGTCCTCGCCAGTGCGTTAAGTGCGTACGCGCAGGATTTGTGAAACCACACATTGTATTTGGGAAAGACTAGAATCATTAGAGTTCAGTTCGAGACTCAGTTTTTGATGAAATAGAAAAAGTTCGCCAGTATTTGGCAAATTTCCAAAAAATCCCCATATTACGCCCAAAACACCCTTCATAAGAAAAGGGATCCACGTTTTCGAGTGCGTGAAAAGAAAGCGAATAAAAGGCAGAGAAGCAGCGTCGTTATTTACATTACACTAGGTACTCCTAACATTAAAATTTTTACTCTCGAGTTTTTGCAGATAAATTCAAAATTTTTGCAATAGGTAATTTTTAAGACACGTTACGAACCACCTCCCTGGCTGGAAACGTGTCCTGTCCAATTTTAGTTTGATCTTTGCTCAATTTGGGATCTAAACATTCCTTACTCGATTGCATTTTGTAAAAGATTTGTACTTATTTATTCTGTACTTAAGGCAGCTCAAAGTATTAAAACCATTTGACCCAAACTGAAATTGATCTGTTCAAATTCTTAAGTAACTTTGAAAATAATCTTTCATTGATTAGTTTTAAACTCAAACTTTAGATAAGAACATGAAAGTGATGTCTGTCGAACAGGATTACTTGCAGGCCGAGTGATCAAAGTCGCTTGGTATGCGAAAAGTAAACAGTGCTCTCTAGTCTCCGACTGCCAAATATCTAAGATAAATCAAGAGACACTCGAGCTATCAGTCGGATAAACTCGAAAGACTATACAAAAAAAAATTCAACACTCGTAAATTTCGGTAAATTGCTTAAATGTATAGAACACTTTAGTTAATCCTGGCGCCTCTGAACTTCATAGATAGTTCTTCATTGTCAGAAAGGAGTGTATGTGCCCCATTTTAATTACAGTTTAGGTCACGCACACAACATGATGTTATGTAATGTAACGAGTTTTTGAAGTTAGTAATCTTTTTTCGTACCGATAGCGGGATCAACAGCCAATGAAAAATTGTCCAAAAAAGTTTCTTCAAGTCATTAAGACAGTATTTAGCTTAAATACCGTGCACTCAAATCACATACTTTCGGTTATTCACTACCTCAACTCCCCTGCCAACCTATACACATATGTATCTAAATATGAAGGATGTCACAAGGGGGACTCGGATCGCTAGTGAATCACACACCGTGTCGGTTATCGTCCGAAATGACGGCCACGTTACATGCCGCATTAAACGGAAAGGCATCTAAATATTCCCCCACTTCTTTGATCTTGCGCCTGTTCGTTTCTACGGTAGAAACGACCTTCAGTCTACCGGTTTGAATATGTGACGTTTTTAGCCAAAAGGTAACACATTGTCGGTTGTTGATAAGGTTGATTTTAAATAAACGCTATATGAAAATGTCGCCTTATCGATAACAGGCAATAAGTATCCTTTTGGTTAAGAATGGCACATATTAACTTATGCGTGAGCGATAAGCGTTTGCAATTCGTAATCTTTGAAGATTCACAATGGCGGATATTTGCGTGTGCTGTTGGGATGATGTTCGGATTTTTAATAATCTAGGAAGATTTAGAGATGTAGCCGAAATAAATAAAATATACTACAGAGTGATTTTATTATGTCATATGAACAACTTACTATGACGCCAAATCCGAAAATGGAAAAAACGAAATCGGCTGCGGTTCGGCGAATCATATGTCAATGTTTTCTATGGAACAGCAGATTTTATTTTTGTGATCGGCTCCATAAGTATGACCTACATATTCACCCCTCAGAGTATGGTCACACAATGTCATACATAACAAAATCCCCCTATAACCTGGAGGGTGACACCGAAAACATGGCTGTCATTTCAATGAAATGAGAATTACAGGACACAATACATCCTGTAGGCAGTCTTAAAGGTTAGGTTAGGTTTTAGGCAACCTTTGAGTAGCGGAGATATTGCAACAAATTGTCAGGATGATTAGGTACGTGTTGCAAACGGATTTATGTTGTAAGTTGTAAATGGAAGTTACGCTAATAAAACCCAACTACGTTAGTTAACCTTAACTCACACGAGTTCACTAACGTGGGTACAGTAACCGTAGATAAAGTAGGTAAGTATGACTACACAAGTACACAATCATTGTAGACTTTCAGTAAGTACTGTTAAAAAGATGCGTCCTAGCAATCAGTTCGCAAATATTTATGGTTATGGCGACTTTTTATTAAACACGGAAAAGCTAGAATCTGTCGAAAATAGAAGATTGTTGAGGTTCATAATTTTGAGCGTTTAACGCGTATATATATGTATAGGCAGCGAGAAGAGTTACTGAGCAAACTAAGCCTTGCCTTGAAAATTATTTACACACTCATGCTTTAATTACATCAGTGGCAAATCGTCAAACATCTTCTGGACAAGCCGATCGGAGTCAATGGACGAATCATACTAAAGCGATATATGACGTTTATTTCTGTTGAAGTAACAAAACTATTATACGGTTACATGTCACGTCAAAATATTTATTTCTTCAAAGACATTCAGTTGTAAAAGCAAACATTCGTGTCACAGTGACGGGTCCTAAAGCTCTATAATTAGAATTAATTTTCTTCTTGGAATCAAATATCGCTCCGTGATAGCTAATGCCAGCCGCAAGAATATTGTTTGAAAAATTTGGATGGCGTCCAAAAATCGATTATTTTACAGTTAAAATGAAATCATTCAACACGTGTTCAGTCGGGGTTCAAGGTTTGGAATTCTAGTTCAAAGCTGTCGTAAACTTACATAGAAAACCACTTAAAAGATTAAATAAATAAATTTTATTTTTTGTCACCGTTTAGCCATATGTACAGTTGTACACGTACAGTCAGCATCAATAAGGGGGATAAAACAACACCCGAAAATTATCTGCCACCCTGGAAATATTTTCCAAATAGTATATCTCTTTAGTTTGCGTTTTAAAGTATGGTCACAGTCTAACTGAGGAGTATCTTTTCAACAGGGCTTATTTTTGTACGGCTTTCATAGAGAAATAAGCCCTTTTGAAAAAAGCTCTCCTGTCACATACAGGGACATATATCTATTTGCTAAGCTATTAAAGAATGGTAGCTACTTTTGACGCGTAGTCTGATCCAATACCTTTGATTCTGACTTAGGAACAGAATAATTATCAAGTAAGCTCGTCAACTGCCTCTTTATCTAATCTGCTAACGATGTACACCAATAATCTTGTGCTCATCTGCGCCGGAAACGGCCCTTTGTGGCCGTCTGGCCAATAAAGTGTCTGCTCTGCCTAGTCAGGCATGACACCGCACATTAGGCTACACGTTGCATGCTAGACAAACATCTCGGTGTTGGTGTGCGTGTGTTGTTCGCCACAGAATATGTAGACTGTAGAGTATTTCATACAGATTGGATAGCTTTACCTTGAATGGAGTTACCTCAGCGGCACAGATTGTCTACAACTCTACGAACAAACGTCAAACTAAAATGAAAAACCGAGGGCCTACCGCGAACCACGTTCGACGTGTTGCCTCCTTGTCACACTTACGTAAGAAGTTACACTTGCGACAGAGAGGCAACACGTCGGACGTGTTTCGCAGCCCTCTAAGGAACTTACACACACATTAATTCGTAGGCCTATAGGACTTTAAAAAAGTTTTATACGAAAAGATACGCAAACGAGTAACAGTTTTTCAGACGTTTTATTTGCTATTTTTTCATTTAACACATTCTAATACTCTTATCACGCGTTCTCCCACCGTTATCACTTATCAGCCATCTAAAGGTGTTACTTTTGTCCAGTTATCACTCGCGTCTGTCAACATGTCAAGATATCGATTGACGGTTTTATCGTGTGATAGATGATTCGAGTCATCTCGTGCGATTATATAAGTATCGGCGTTTTTAGCAGATCTACTGTATTGTGAAATTCATGACTATAATTTTTTTTCGCTACATTAGCTATTATACTTTGATAAAGGTAAAAAACAATGAATTCATATCGCGCTAGACCCGTTCGTATAGTTACATATGTCATCGATTTTGGATTATCTATATATATTTGACTGAATAGGTTTCCGATTTTGCTTTAATCACCAATTTAAATTAAACATCCTAAAGCTAAAGGTATATAATAAGATCAATGTGACTAATTCCGTCAACTAGCGTTTTTCTCGAACATACAACATCGACAAAGCAGCGATTGCTTTTAGTTTCAGCAATCAAAAGCAAATGGTTTTTTTTTCCTACGATTGAAAATCAAAGAAATATACACTCGTGGACGGAAAAGCCCCTATGACGGAAATAGCCACATTGACCTTAATGGAATGTTTACTAAAGTAACATTACTAAACCAATCATTAACTGATTTGAAAGATTGTCATCGATCTCTCATAAATTTCATAATGATTACTAGTAGATACAGATATGAAATTTATGAAGTAGCGAAAGGCGTGACTGAGGAAGGCCTCAGTAGGTGCCCGACGCTCCAAGCGTCATCGTAAAGCGAGATAGATCGGTATAAACCACTCTAGGCAGCGTACGAGAGACCAAAGCCTAAGGGGACGTCTAAAATCAACACTCCTGACGAGTGCCGCCCCAGTCAATAAAAATATTTATCCTACCGCACCGCACTAGATTAAGCTGATAAGAGTTTCATCTGTAACGCCACATATTTACGTAGCGGGTTGTGCTCTGAGTGTATCAAGACGACGCGACGGTTCACTCCTGAGATGTATCATTTCAAAATGTGGAAACACGTAATATTGAACGGGAATACTTTCAGAATCAGAATCAGATATTTATTGGTAAAAGTAACGGTATTTTACATGTCCGGTATATATATTAACTAGCTTTTGCCCGCGACTTCGTCTGCGTGGAATTAGTGACAGCAGCTAAAGTAGGTATAGCGCCTGGATAATGCTACTAACAATCATTCAATACGCGCATTGCTTACTTCAATTATTAGGCAATTCATTAACTCTTTCAATTCCAACTCCTTTTGCACTATCTTCAGGGATAATTTCCGACATAAAAACTATCCTATGTCCATCTCGGGAACTCGAACTATCTCTATACTTACCAAATTTCAACTAAATCGGTTCAGCGGCTTAAGCGTGAAGAGGTAACAGACAAACAAACAGACACACTTTAGCCTTTATAATATTAATAATAATATATAGTAGCCAATAAGCCTGACATCGTGATAATAGATCGATCGCAACGTCGGGCCGTGCTCGTTGACATCACCATCCCCCATGATGAGAATCTCGTGAAAGCCGAGAAGGACAAGTCCAGTAAGTACCTAGACTTGGCTCACGAGATAACCGCTATGTGGGATGTTGATTCGACGATCATTGTCCCGATAGTCGTTTCAGTGAACGGTCTAATAGCGAAGAGTCTCGACCGACATCTTGAGAGACTCTCGCTAGGTGGTTGGATCAAGGGTCAGATGCAGAAGGCGGTGATCTTGGACACGGCGCGGATAGTCCGCCGGTTCCTCTCTCTGCGGCCCTGACCACCGGCAGCTTGGGCCCTGCCCCGCTGCTGGCGGCACCCTAGGTTAGGTTTTTTATAATGTGTTTATACTTATTTTTTGTTGTTTTTTATGTGTTTTTGTATTTTACTTTTATATTCATGTTATAAATGACCTAGCCTAAGAAGAAAAATAAATAAATGGAGAATATATAGTAATATATGGATGTAAGATATGTGTAGCTACAGTGATGTGTGCAAAGTTTCGTCATAATGTGTTTAAAGAAAACAACGAAAATAAATCGGTAACAATGCATGTCCCATTTATAACAATTACTAGCAGTGCTTGCGGCTCCGTCCGCGTGGGAATCGTTAATGTCGTTTTCCGTTCACCCAAGATGTAAATTGATTTCCTAAAATACTCTGTTTCCACCAGGACTAAAGCTATCCGACTTTCAAGAAAATCTATTCAGTTGTCCAGCAGTGAAAAAGCCACTGACTAAAATTCCTCATTTATAAACACGTAAATAAGAAAATCCCATGCTCCCAGATTTTTAGGTACATATTGGTGTTTTAAACTTTCGCGTTTTGAATACATATTAACTCACATTATAGACGGGTCTAACGCGAATTATATTCAATTACCTTTATTTACCGACGTTTCGACACAGGTTTCACTGGTCGTGGTCGCGGCTGACTGATTGTCCCAGCAAAATGTCAAAACAGAGATTTGTGCATCTACCCGACGAAAAGAAATTCTCCATCAAGACTGTATACAAGCCGTTATTCAAAGTAGCAGATCTGTTGCGCAGTCCAAAAGATGTCATTCCGTACCAAAATCCGGGCGTATACAAAATAGACTGTAGCTGCGGAAGTGTGTACATTGGACAAACTAAACGGAGCGTGCAAGAGAGGGTGAAAGAGCACATAGCGGCAGTTAAAAATCGCCAATTACACAAATCCGCAATCGCCGAACATCTTCTTACATCTGGCACAAATCACTGGATTGAGTTGCATAGACCAAAAGTTGTCTCCACTGAACGCCATTATTATCCTCGAGTTGTGCGAGAAGCAATTGAAATCAAGAAACACCCCAGGAATTTTAATAGGGAGGATGGTTTCAACTTATCGCCAACTTGGGAACCAGTGATACAGAAGCTAAAGCCAAAGGATCTATCTTCGGACGGGTGCGTGGATATTGTGAGTGTTGCGTGTCGGACTATTGACAATAATTAACATTATGTGTGGTGGGTGGTTTGAAAATGTGATGTCTACCCCAAACTTTTCCATACACTTTTCGTCGGGTAGATGCACAAATCTCTGTTTTGACATTTTGCTGGGACAATCAGTCAGCCGCGACCACGACCAGTGAAACCTGTGTCGAAACGTCGGTAAATAAAGGTAATTGAATATAATTCGCGTTAGACCCGTCTATAATGTGAGTTAATACATATTGGTGGTTGGTGGTAACAACTCATTTTACTACATGCGCCATTATTCTCAAATGAGGTCAAATCTTGTCCAACACATTCAAATACCCCAAAACGAGGGGACCAACCAGTTTATTTCAGAATGTAATAAAAATTGTAGTTTCGATAGACCGGATCCGGGCGTCACCCAACATACGGACAGTGATGTCATCGATTAATTCGGATGCCCCGATTTTTTTAATTTAAATGCGTCTTGCCAACATTATATACGAGTAAGTCTGTTAAAACTGTCTGTGTGTTATTCAATGTTAGTTGGTCTTACAACAGTTTAAATTCGAACATAAAAGTCGTAATGGTTACAGCTGTATTTAATTTAGATTGATGTTATGGTCGTTACGTTATTATTTCGTATGGTTATGCTCTGCGTGAATTGGCGCGCCTTCTGTTACCAGCAGTTGAACCTAAATGTTAATGGCAACATGTTTGTTTACCCTAATTTTGCGTATACCTTAATGAATTTTGATTTATTTTACATCAATAAAAATAGCTTCATTTAATCAAAAATTAAATCTGTTCGTTCGTTTCGGAGCTATCTTAAATACGTACATTGGAGCACGATGGAGTCCGTCCAAACTACCGATTTCAATATGACAAAGGAGAGTGTCATTATAAACCTCACATTTTCATAGTTTCACATTAATGAAGACATGCTCACACTTTCTCATTGCAAATGCCATGCAGCTGGCCTTGGTCCGACTCTTAGTTTATCACACCATTCCAGTATTTCTACCTAGCAAACCTATATCTTTAACGAAAATAAGTATTTGACAAATATTTCATTTTTGGTACAAGCTTTTATCGCTGACTGTACTTTTCTTTCCACAGGCAACTAATGCTCATTGAGACAATTCTAAAAACCCCAAACACGATTAGGTTTCGTTGTTTATTACATAGTTCCTATAGCCACCTCCAGTCTCCATCATCAGAACAGCTCGATGACACCATAATATTGCATTGACACCCGACTTACGTATGTATGCAAAATTTCACCTCAATTGGAAACCGGGAAGTGGATCAAATTTAACTTGCAAGATTTGATTACACACAGACAGACAGACAACGGTCAGGTGAAACTAAATAAAAGCTTATAAAAAGGTAGGAATTTCAAAAGCTTTTGCACTTGATTTCCTTGGCTTCTGTAAACCCACAAATATCCAGTCTAAATATTCCCTAGCGAGAACTTTTCCCATTACAAAACGGAACGCTCTTGAGAACGGCGAAACTCTAATCCAGACTTGCGTGTGCTATTTGAGATATTCAAGATATATTATGCATTGGCAGTCTATTTTAGTTAGTATAATGTATCATAGTAAAAAAGGTATTTTGAAATAAGGAAGATATTTCCGAGGTATCCTACAAGATTGGAGCCCGACCGAAGACGACAGCAGAAGTCGACGTGTGTATAAAATACCACTCGTAGTCAACGACACGAAGTTAGCGACGTGTTGTCGAGCGGCAGACGACATCGACACTTGTCGCCCGACCGCAAATCAGTATTGCCTCTCTCACTCTCAATCGGAACCAACTGGATATCGTGCTGCCGTTCTGCAGTCAGGTTCGAAATCGTTAGAGACATGACGTCACGACGTTAACGCGACGACACGTCGTCTGCTGCTGTCGTCTGCGATCGGATTCCGACTTGTACCTTAATCTTCAATATCTTTTCTTCTACATCTCGCTTTAGATAGGCTTGCTATCCTTATATATGTGAGCTTTTAGGATCGGGGCTGCCTAGGAACTGCCACGAATATCGACACTGATGTTAACTCAATAACATCTTAGAGATGCTAAATTTAGTACTTACCGAGGTACTTTATCAATCCGCTTAACACTTTCCGACTATCTGCTATTATTTCCTTTGTAATACATTTTATTTTATTGAATTTTATCATTCAATTTCAATTTCAATTTCAATTAGCCTTTATTTAACAATCTTACTAGTTTTACAAAATATAATATAAACGTCTTACTTAAAAATAACATATAAAAAAAAAAACTATTACAATATTTGCGCTATCAGACATCGGAGTCAAGATTGTCTTGCTTTCCAGCATAGGCCTCCCCCAAGTACCTCCAAAGTTCCCGATCATGGGCTTTCCTTCGCCAAGTGGCACCAGCTATAACAATGAAGTCATCTTCCCATCTTCGTAGCGGTCTGTGGTTTTTTCTGCCTCCTTCCCTAGGATACCAATCAGTCACTCTTTGGCCCATTTGTCTTCCTTGCATCGAAGTATGTGTCCTGCCCACTTCCATTTGGATTTTTTGACAGTATGTGAAACATCTTTGACACGTGTTCTTCTACGTATTGTCTTTAGGTTGATACGATCTATCCTCCTTATGTTCAGCATACTTCTTTCGATGTTATGTTGTGTTGTTTCTAGTCTTTTCGTGTGTTCTTTTGTTAATGCCCATGTCTGACAGCCATATGTCATACAGGGCAAGATACAAGAGTTGAAAATGCGACTTTTTAACTTAAGTGGCACTGATGGGTTCTTCGTTATTTCTTTCAGCGACCAGTACCTGTTCCATGACGAGTTAATGCGACTTTGTATTTCTTTAGATGTGATCTCTGAAGTAGATATTATTTGGCCCAGGTAAGTGTATTCCGTGACATATTCTATAGTGTAGTTATTAATTTGTATCGGAATTTTGAATCGATTGGTTAATAACTTTGTTTTTGACGTATTTATTTGAAGTCCGACTTTTTCGCTTTCCACTACTAGTTGTTCCAGCATAATGCGTAGGTGGTTCACGTCGTCAGAGATAACTATAAGATCATCTGCGAACTACGTTTCCGGTGTCTTATAAACAACACTAATGTCAAAGTGCTCCTCGATATTTAAATAAAAAGTGGACGAAATACATCACCAAACTTACCTTGAAACTAGCAACATACACATGAAAGAAGAGAGAATATATCAGAATAAAGTGCATACTGAATTATTCGTATATATGGAATAAAAACATAAGTGAGTACAATCATATTTTGAGGTTAACCAAAGAAATATAACGACACAACAAGCTTGTACGAAGTTAGCGCCAGGTTGACTGCACCAACTTAACAAACTAAACTTTACGTTCCGTTTTACGCACTATACACGGCGTTTAGTTTTTGCAATGGCGGAAAGAATTTCAGAGGAAAATATTGCTATTTTAGTACAGGCAATGGAAAAAGAATTCGAGAAGCAAACTACACAAATAACAAACGCTGTTTCTGATAAAATTATGCAAAAAATGGATGAAAAACTTAATCCCTTAGTGGAAGAGAATAAAAAACTAAAATTGGAAATTGAATCCTTGAAGACAAAAGTAAACCACCTCGATTATACCAATAGGAAATATAATATAATAATACATGGCATACCAGAAACCGAAAAAAATTACCCAGAACTACAAAGCAAGATTGTAGAAATTTTAGGGGCACTGGATGTCCAAATTGATAACTATGATATAAGAGAGATGAAAAGACTGGGTATAAAAACCGCAGAAAAAACAAGAGCAATATTGATGTCCCTCACAACCCTTAACAAAAAAATTGATATCCTGAAGAAAAAGAAGAATATGCCCAAAAACACATACATAACCGAAGACTTTACAAAAGAAACTCTAGAAAAAAGAAATATCTTGCAACAACAACTTGCTCAAGAAAGAGAAAAGGGACATGAAGCTTATATAAGAAACAATAAAATTATTATTAAACAAAAAGAAAACGAAAAAAGGAAACGCGATATTTCCAATTCGCCGTCACCCACAAATTTACAGCAGGAAAGAGAAAAACCAATCGTAGCCCCGGCTAAGTTGACAAAAACCGACCCTTTCGCTTATATGAGAGCCAGATCAAACTCAGCTGCGGGGACATCACCAAAAACAAATGCATAGGATACAGTAGACATCGGAGACAGAGACAATACAATAACAATTAAGGAACAACAATCAAAAACAAAATGCGTCCCCAATACGGTTGGTCACCGTGGGGAGACAGACCAAAACCCCCCTAAACTTCCCAATACATTGAAAGGAAAGGAAAAAGAGAAGAAGAAACAAGATCTTTTCGTTGCGACTCTAAATGTAAGAACGCTAAAAAGTCAAGAATCACTGTATGAGCTTGAGGATGCGCTAACTAATATTAAGTGGGATGTACTTGGCCTGAGCGAAATTCGTAGATCTGAAGAAAAAATTGAAGAACACGAAAATTTTATCCTTTACTACAAGAATAAGTGGTGAACGGTGTTGGTCACACATACTGTATATAGTGTTAAAAATACTTTATATTTAAGCCTTTCTTGTAGTGACTGTTTGTTTACCTAAATAAATTAAAAAAAAAAAAAGAATGTAACACCAGGACGATACGGAATAGGCTTCCTAGTCAAAAAATAAATAAATAAATAAATAAATAAATAATATTACAGGACATTTTTACACAAATTGACTGAGCCCCACGGAAAAACATTTAAAAAATAGAATTAGAGAATTTATAGGAGTCTCCGACAGAATAGCAATCTTAAATATAGATTTACATGGAGACGAGCAATGTACATCGATAATCCAAGTATACGCCCCAACGGAGAGCTCTAAAAAAGAAGTAAAAGACGATTTCTATCACGCCCTTAAATGTACAGTCGAAAATCTAAAAAACACTATAATTATTATGGGTGATCTAAACAGCCAAATAGGAGATCAATATCCCAATGAAAGTAAATTTATTGGACCCTATACAACTGGAAAACGAAACGATAATGGGCAAAGGTTAGTTGATTTCGTACAGCAACAAAACTTATGCATTATGAATAGCTTCTTTAACAAAAAAATTAGCAGAAGGTGGACATGGGTATCACCCAATGGGCAAGTAAAGAACGCTATAGATTTCATTTTAACGAACAAACCAAAAATATTTGCAGATGTAAGCATAATAAACCAGTTAAACTTTAGTACTGATCACCGTATGGTGCGAGGAAAGATAAAAAATTGCAAATTAAATCCATATCGAAAACATATTAAAAACAACATAAAGGAAATACGGATACCTTTGCCGCAAGCAACACTAAACCCGTTAGAAAAGAATCTGAAACTAAATATACAAAGCAAAACAAGTATTCAAGAAAAATACAATATTCTAGAAAAAGGGCTCCAAAATATAGAAAATACCTTAAACACAACCACAACGAAAAAAGATAAGCTCGGAGAGCTCGCCAGAAAGCTACTAACGGAAAGACAAGCACTCCAAAAGCAAAAACCAAAGAATAGAAAAGAAATTTCACGTATAAGCAAGAAGATTAATATAAGTATAAGAAAACACAGAGAAAAAATTAGAACTGAAAGGTTTATACATCACATTGAATCTACAGGAGGAGTCAAAAAGGCTTGGAAAGAATTACAAGAAAATACAGAGTGGATTCCAAATATGAATAATCATAAAAACAACAAGACTAAAACTAAGCGGACAGATATACTAAAAGCAGCTACCGATTTCTACAGACAGTTATACAATGATGATACAACTACTTTTACGACACCGTATTTAGACAAGCATGAAGAAGAAGAACCGGTCCCTCCTATAATAAAAATAGAAATATCCAAAGCCATAGAGACATTGAAAAACAGAAAATCGCCAGGAGAAGACGGCATCACGAATGAAGTCCTGAAAGGTACTTCAGAAACTATTTTTGAAACCTTAATAGAGTTGTTTAATGACATTATACAAAGCGAAATAATACCATCACAATGGTCATCATCGACTATTATCTTGCTCCACAAAAAAGGAAATAGAGACAATATTAATAACTACAGGCCTATAAGTCTTATGTCATCTATGTACAAGGTGTTCTCAAAGATTCTGCTAGGTCGCCTCACAAAAGCACTGGATGAGAACCAGCCCAAGGAACAGGCAGGGTTTCGAAGCGGTTGTTCTACGATTGACCACATACACACAATAAAGCAATTGATTGAAAAGTGCAACGAATACCAAATGCCCTATTATTTGGCATTCGTAGATTACAATAAAGCATTCGATTCATTATATCACGCAAAAATTTGGGAGTCCTTACTGAACCAAGGCATACATAAAAAATATATAAGGCTTATACGGAACCTCTACAAGGACATGACAGCGACAATAAAGACTGAAAGGCATGGTGATAGGTTTAAGATTAAGAAGGGCGTCAGGCAGGGAGACCCCTTGTCGCCAAAATTATTTTCTGCAGTCTTGGAGGAAGTATTCAGGAAAATGAATTGGAGCGAATACGGCATCAAAGTAAACGGCGCTCTATTAAACCATCTTAGAATTTTATCATATAAAACATTAACTACTTTGTGGTAAATAACTCGTGATCGATGATTAAAATTTATTGATAGAAATATTTATTACTAGTTCACTTAATTCTCTTTGCTAGTTCGGAAGTTAGCAAAATGGATGAATCCCTTGAACAACATTTTTTTAACTCGAATTGAAGATATTTCTATTTGGTAAGGTATTCCAGGGTGGCAGATTCTTTTGTTGTGTTGTTTCATCTGATATTATTGACGCTATCATTGACACAGTTGGTTTTTCGAATCATAAACCATATTGCAACCAACGTCTATTGTATGGTCAATTAGTATGTTGCTTTTAGCAAGCGGTCCCATGAGCAATTGCCCACTGCCACTTAAGTTCAGTAACTCTATCTATGATCACATATTACACATACCAATGTCCATTAGCTGACCTTTTATAGACCGTATTACAAAGACATACGGTCCACCGATGGCTAGTGATAGTGAGTTCCTTGTGTTTCGCCTCTCGGCTTCGCATAGCGAAGGCTAAGTATTTGTCAATTTACATATAGTGCATCTATACGAGTACACAAGTCGAGATTAATGTTATTTGTTTAGGCTCGCTATGCAGTTGCCATCACATATATAGGAGCGGCCAAGGCGTTCGCAAATATCTGATCAAAGCCTCTATAACCATAACAATAAAGTTGAAGTTAATATATCTGATGTCGATTGTACTAACAGCAAACTCTACATCAAATGTGGACCTTATGTATTTGCATTAAGGATTACAAATTGTCAGTAAACACTGTGGACGATAGTAGATTCCGTATCTGTTTGAACAGACCCTGCTTGCCTTGACCTTCTTATTTGGATAATCGGAAAAATATAGCCATATTAGTTTGGCTAAGTTAAAGGTTAGCAAACGCAAACGATAAACAAGATAATATGCATAAGAATATTTACGATATTTGCAAGGCACCGCGAAAAATACGAAACGAATCTTGTTTTTATGCAGAAACATTGTTAGAATATTAATGGCGGTTTTAGTCATCATGTCATCATCAAATCAGTTATTAAGACCTTAGTTTCCGGTTGACGCGGTTCGAAGCATTACATTTTATTTTATTTCATGGAAATATTTCTATCGCTTTACTCGGCGTATGGAGTTCAGCTGGACACCAAAAAGGTTACAATTTATTTATATGCTCTGTGTATTATATTTTCCGTATTTCATTTCACTATTTATTTTAAACTACCGTATGTAGTGATCTTAACAGGCAGCACACTCCTACAAGTCCTACACGGTGAATGCGGGCTCAAGTATGAGAGAGCCCCTATAATGCCCATTCAGAACGAATGAAATGAATGGCTAAGTACTTCCTCCGGACCATTCAGCGCATGAGTGAGTCAGATTTTGGAGCGCAACCAAATGAAGTCAATTGATTTTATGATAGTTTTAAGCTTTATATTTTATAATTTTGATGTCATTTAAACATATATCTTAGAAGAGTACTTGAAATGAAATGAAAGATACAATCGAGATTATTTTAATATTTGTGTCGAATTAAATAGAAATATCGTTTTTTAGCAACTTACCGAGACATTTTTGGGCATTGAATTATACATTATTGAAAGCGTCTTGATTGTGCCAGTCAAGTTATAGTCGCATCAATAAAAGTCTGCAGCGGATTTGATAGCCCACGCAATGTAAGTGTTATTATACGTCATAATTTCATAGAAGTTTGACGTTTAAAATGACACTTGCACTGCGTGGGCTATCAAAATCGCTGCAGACTTTTTACGGTCTAACTCTAGTGATACAATTGATTGCACAGTATTTATTTAAATTTTCTTCGTTTTAGAAAAAAATACAAGATAATATTCTCGAGACGTCTTTTGAAAATTCAACCAGAAACCAGAAATGTCTAAGTTATTTCTTACCGAATTTGACAAAGATTTGTGTTTCGTTCCATTTCACCGATGTATATATATAAGCTCAAGGCGAAGACATAATATATCATAGCTCTAGGGGATAACCAAACCTCATTTTAGTACCTATGCTGTGCGAACAAATGCGATCTGAATATATTATCGAGCGCATTACGTGCGACTCGCCTGAGCCGTCTACCAGGGTTACCAGTTGTAAATAAAGTTTACTAAAACTATGATGAAGTGGGACTGGGCGGGACACGTTTGCCGTATGCCGGATAACTTGTGGGCTAAAACAACAACCAACTGGGTCCCACATCAAACCCGGGGTCGCGGCAAACCTCGACGGCGTTGGCGAGATGACCTTGACGCCTTTGATAGGAACTGGTGGGAGACGGGTCAAGGTGGACAGGGATACGTGGAAAGGGAGGAGGGAGGCCAGCAGTGGGACACTCTAGGCTCATATAAATATAAATAAATAAAAACTATGATTTTACGGGTATACTCTGGCAAACCCACTTTGTCAGTGGAAAAAGGCGCGAAATTCGCATTTTATACGGGAGGACAACTCTTCGCGCCAACATTGTTAAAATGTCTACTGACGGACTTCCAAAATGATGTAATCATTTTTGGCATAAAATGGATTTGTTGGCATATAGCGCAGGATTTTTTTTATTAAATAGTTTTGAATTCAGATGTCCCTAAAATCACAACTCTCTCCACGTCTCCATACTGCGAGAACTCAAGATCTCGTCGCGGCTGTCATCCGAATGTCTCCGCAGAGTCCTTGAATACTTCAGACATATAGCAAGAAAAGCTTTTTGTGGACAAAGTGGATAGGAGAAGGCCTGGACGTGGACGCAGTCCAATACGTTGGTGTGACCAAATCCGCACCGCTCTTGACTCCACAGTTCACATGGCTCCACACCGCCAAAGACAGAAACAGATGGAGAAAGATCGTAAGAAAATGATACAAAAGGGAGGTCACGACCCTCAATATTGAGGAATACGACGCAAGGAGGAAAATCACAACTTCTCCCTTCTTCTTCTTCTCCCTGCGCTTATCCCACGTTATGTGGGGTCGGCACAACATGTTTTTCTTTTCCTTTCTCCTCTGTCTTCCGGCACTCACTCCTTTCTCTCTCATATCTAACATTCTTTTGCCTATATAGCATTCATCCCTCATTACGTGCCCATACCACGCTAACCTACTACTCCTCAACTCTGGAGAGGATAGGAAAATCAGAACTGGTAAGTGGTAACCCTACGCATATCTCGGTGAAGCTCTCTGGAATAGAGTTGCACACTTTTCCAGCATCATTCGCGTACAAAGACCCACGTACGGAATCTGTACGCCTTTGTATTGACTAATAGTCGGCTTTGCGAGACATAGAGTATCGTGTGAGGAAATACTGCTGATTTTGTTTTTCCGACGCTAGTTGAACAAATGGACACGTACTTTATTTTATTTATTTTGGCTCATAAAATAAGTTACGGGAAATTACAGAGACTACAATATAAGCTTAAGTTTTGATAATGGACTATCATCATCATCATCTTATTTAAATATCAAATATCAAATATCAACATTTATTCAGCAAATAGGCCACAAGGGCACTTTTACACGTCAACATTGAATTTACATAAAAGCAAAAATAATAACATCAACAATTTTATAAATTAAAACTAACAATTCAATCTAACGTATTACAATTACTAAGAGATGTATATGGTCTCTTAATGTCGAATTACATACAAAATACAGATAAAAAAACACACACAAAAAATCTATAATATTTAGAGGTGTAAATGTCTCTAGGTGTCAGAACTATAAGATTATATAGTTTATCAAGTTATCCTTAGAGATGTATAGGGTCTCCAAGAGTCAATATCCTGTATAATTAATACATTCATTAAAAGAAACATACGAGAACAGAATGAGGCGTCTCACTGTAATTAATTAATAAAAGTTACTAAGTATAATAGCTCGTGTTAGCTTAACAGACCAGTCTCCACAAACAGCACCCGTTCACGAGTATGACGCGTATCTCAGCCATCGCCTCCCTCAACCTTCATTCGGGAAAGTGGCGACCCGATCAACAACGCCACCGTAAGCAAAGACTTTTAAGCGAGCATGACATGTTCAAGCTACCGGCCTATATTAATATTAAAATAGTAATAACATGTAGCTGTAAGACACGGCATTTTGTGCTCATATGTTACATAAAAAGACAGTAATATAGCTTCACATAATTACTAGCCTAAGTTGACTTAGAGATGTAAAGGTCTCTAAGTGTCAGAAACATTAAAAATATAGGTAAGTATGTACAATCAAAAATAAAAATCAAATAAATAAATATGTACTTAGAGATGTATAAGGTCTCCAAGTGTCCAAAACTAAAATTAAATTAAACAATATAATCAAGCGAGAACATCATTGTCTCATGTGTCAATTCTACTGGACACTAGCATATTTAATTCAGTGTAAAAAAAAAACAATATTTATTTAATTCTTATTATACTAATGAAACCAATCAAGCTACCGGCTTAAAAGCATCTCTATCGTTTATAAAATCATTTACAGTGTAGTACGCCTTACATAACAAGGAGTGCTTAATGTGCGACTTAAATTTGTGAAGTGGTAAATTCACTACATCAGTGGGGACTTTGTTATAAAAACGTGTACAGTTCCCGACGAAAGACGTACTAACCTTACGGAGGCGGTGGGCGGGCACGGCAAGTTTATGTTTGTTTCTAGTGTTATAGTTATGGATATCACTGTTAACCTTGAATTCGTGGATGTTTTTCCGAACATACATAATATTCTCTAGTATGTATTGAGATGCAACGGTAAGAATGTTAACTTCTTTGAATTTCTCTCTTAGGGATACTCGAGCGCCCAGTCCATAGATGGAACGTACAGCTCGTTTTTGCAGCACAAATATTGTCTGAATATCTGCCGCTTTTCCCCACAACAGAATTCCATAAGACATAACACTATGGAAGTAACTATAGTATACCAGCCTGGCCGTCTCTACGTTTGTCAGCTGTTTGATTCTCCTCACTGCATAGGCTGCTGAACTAAGTTTTCCGGCTAGAGTGCCTATATGTGCATGCCATTGCAGTTTGGAGTCTAAAGTGACTCCCAGGAAAACAGTTCGGTCCTCAAATTCCAGCGTATCACCTTTTATTTTAATCTTGCCGTTATTTACCTGCTTGACGTTAGGTAGGTTAAAGATGTACATTCACACTGTGACCCTTTCGTTCGAAATAACTTTTACCTTAGGTAAGGTTGACGAAATATAAAGTGATCCTATTTCTCGAACACGTTCGTCATAATATATTTCATCAACTTTACCTCCCGTTTTGAAATGACAAGTAGGTATCAAGTCAGGATTGACATCATATCGGCCAAGAAATACCTCTCGCAAAGGCTTCCAATCGGGAAGTAGAATTTCACAACATCGAAACCACATGTGCGAACAAACGGACAAACTTGATTAACGGAACAATTAAGGTGAATCACAATTCCGTCATGCCAATATACGGAATGCCACAAATCAAATCAATTTCGCAACAAATCATTCGCAAGATCAAATTGCGGAAGTCGGTGTCGTTTATTTTACCTGACAGTCCTGACACAATAATAGGAGAGATAAATGTAATGAACTAGTGACCCGCCCCTGCTTCGCACGGATTACACAAAACCTTAAAAAATTATACAACTCAACCTTCCTCAAGAATCACTCTATTGATAGGTGAAAACAGCGTGAAAATCCGTTCAGAAGTTATTGAGTTTATCGCGAACATACATGTTACACACAAACAGACAAACGGGGCAGGGGAATTTGTTTTATAAGGTGTAGTGAAGTTTAATAGTGTTTGAGATTAGAGCATGGTACCTAATACCTATTCATCATTGGCCTTTACATCTTCTTCAGATGTTTATTACAGCTGCTGTGTATTCCGAGAGTCGCATCTTTTCTTGTGGCTGAACAAACCGATGCGGGCTCTGCACTGCTTCCCGCAACGGTCACAAGTAAATTTGGCGTTGGCTGGAGGTGCCGGTTGTTGTCTCTTTAGACGACGCTCCTTAAGTTTTCCAAACCACTGATCGCCGTGATTTGTTCTACCTTTGCGTAGTAAGTGACGCCATACCTACCTATACATACATAATACCTATTAGTAAAGAACTTACGGTACCAAGTACCAACAGTTCTTTACCAGATTTCTTGTACATAGCAGCTGTAATCCTGATAGACACATATTGCTCCAGACCGTCCGCCTGGATTGTGCGTCATGTTGCAGTCTACTCAGTCTAGCTCGAAGCTAGCGAACAGACTAACAGCTAACACCTAATTACTAATTAGGTACCTACTCGTATTAATCGTCTAGCGCACTATTAACTAGAGTACCCTACTGAGTAATACACCCATGAGTGTTTTGTCAATTTCATAAGTTTATTTTATGAAGCACATTGTACTAAATTTGACAGCAATTTCGGAGCACAGCATTGAGGAAGTAATTGACCATTTTAATGCCGATGTCCTAGAAAATTATAATTTCTTGCAGCAATGCAGCCTCTACTGCCTAAAATTTAAAATAAATGTGTTTGAGATTTTAGCAGTATTAGCAAAGAACTTAACTACGGTTCTTTTCCAGATTTATTGTATCGCAGACGTAATCCTGATAGACACGTATTGCGCTCCAGACCGTCCGCCTAGACTGTGCCCGTCATGTTGCAGTCTAGCTCGAAACTGGCGAACAGACGACTAATAGCTAATAATGCTACTTATTAACTTGACTGGGAGCTTGATAGAAAACTCCAATCGACAGTTAAGTCAGCCGGTAAGTGTAATGTGATAATTGACATTTGAAAGCTTCGGGCGATCATAAGATAAACATATTCAACTCCCAATTTGGGTGTCGATATGAATGGTTCTCATTCTTTGTTGTGGAGACACGAGTAAGACGTCCTTGAACCGATTACCAAGACAACGGAGTTCTAATACGACTCCTTTTGGAGAGTATCTGTTACAACTAGGGAAGTACCGACTAGTCGGGAAAGCCGACTATCCGCCTCATTTGTAGTCGGCGACTAGTCGGCAAAAATGGCCGATTAGTCGGCACTTTATAAGTGACAGAGAAACAGGGCAAAAAGAAATAAACAGCAAATATTTACTATAAGCTTTTCACCTATTTTACCCAAATTCATATTTAGGGTGCTTACGAAAACTTTTGTTCGAATTATTGACCGCTTGGTCGCTTTCTTGTCCGGTTGTCGTATGAAATGCCTTAGGATTTTCTTATTTATTTCACTTTTCAGTGTTTTTATTTATAATATGACGAATAGCGCGACGAAAGGGGTAAAACGGTGTTTTTATGAGCATCTGAACCGAACTTAGATGAAACTAATGATCCGGCCGACTAGCCGACCGACTAATCGGCCATCCGAGCGTCGATTAGTCGGCTAGTCGGCCAAATCAATAGTCGGTACATCACTAGTTACAACCACATTATCATTAAGCTAACTTTTAACACCACTTTTTTTCCATTTTCAAGCACGGACAGGGGGCCTACCTCGAGCTACGGTAGACGTGTTGCCTCCCTGTCATACTTACGGAAGAATTTACAAGTGCGACGGAGATTCAACACGTCGAACGTGGTTCGCGGTAGGCCCTCAGTGTATGAGCAGCGGTCACGATAGCCGCGCGCCGCGTACTCAATTCGTTATGGCTCCTCTACACGATGGGCCAACACCGGCCACTCCAAGGGACGCATTTATGCGTTAGAGGGAGCAAGTGATATTGCTATCTCATTCTACCGCATGGCTGCGTCCCTTGGAGTGGCCGGCGTTGGCCCATCGTGTGGAGGAGACATTAAATTCGTCTTTCAACTTCCAAGCATGCTAGTTCATGGCACAACAGTTCTTCTAACTATATATTGTCCCCTGGCTGACGGGACAAAATAACTATCTATGCCGATACGACACTTGTCATGGTATTATATTATATCAAAAATCATCGATTTGGTACAGACTACAGAACAACTTATAGGTACTCTTAACTTGAGGTTGAGGCCCATTATAATTCTAGTGGAACAAATATGAATATCCGTAATATTCATTTAAATATGAATAGCCTTTTAGACAATTTCCTCGGTGACAAAAAGTGACGCAAAAAATGACGCATCCTCGTAAAATTACAGGCTCCGTCACACAGGCGCGTTTTGCGGGCGGCGCGTGAGGGCGGCGCGCCACTTTTACATACCTAATAAAACGCTCACGCCCCGCCCGGAAAACCCGCCTGTGTGACGGAACCTTAAGCTAACTTCCTTTCCATTTTCGTTAAAATTAAAGCTCTAATACTGCTTTATCACTTATGCTTCTTTACAGTGGCTCTACATGCAGATGTGACTTTCCAGCATAGAAGGGTCCTTATGCTTCATGTACACTAAGGTCCTTTTCATCAGAATTTTTGTTGGAATTTCAGATCGAAAGGACCTGAACCGTAACGATCCTTCTGTGATGAAAAGACACAAATGCCTATAAGTTTACGTAATGTAAGTAATGGCACTAATGGATGGCATTTGATTCTATGAAAGCAATCCTCAGATGAGTCAGATGATGCAACACGAGCGTAAGAAGGTTTCTAATGTATTATTAGAATCATAACCTTAACGTAACTTTGCATGCGAGGTCAAAAGTTAGGAGAGGTTAGTTATAATTCTACTTAAAATATTCATTTACAAGGTGGGCCCGAGTAAGATGACAATTTTTAATTATAAGTAAATAATGATTCCTAAATTGTAGTAAATAAGTAACTTAGTTATAGGTAAAAACCTATGGTATGGCATATGGCATTTCTTTATCAACCAAAATTAATACGTCATCAAATCTTTGGCTAAATTCATTATAATACATATAATAGCAACTGGCATGCTATTGTAGTGACTGCTTTTCAGTTGGCACCTCACTTAAAACTAACAAAGGACAAGAACGATTAACAGAAAAAAGAGAAATCAACATAGAACAGATAGTAATTATGAATTATAGACACCATTTTACTTAAATTTATGATAATTGTATTAATGAATTGTCATAGACTTACTAATTAATATAACACCTTTGACGTGTAATATTTTTAATATTATGAATAAATTAATATGATAACGAAAAATTACGGTAATAATCTTTATCATACATAGAAAAGAGGATAATTAAACTCCCGAAAGTTTCGTGTTCCTCTACACTCTACAGCCGAAATACGCCCTGAAATACATAGTTCGTAGGTTATTCCGGCCCACGGTGTATGACAGTTGCACATCGCTATAAAACGTAATTTCAATGTTTACTCCCCGACTTTTGCTTAGCGCGTTTATGTTCAAAAGGTCGTATCTCTCACTTGAACCCAAAGCGTTTACGACGTTTGGTGAGCTCGTAAACGGACACTTGTTGAGTGGACGTCGGATGAGCTATAAAATAGAATATCGCCGTGATGGGTCTATTGATGGCTGGGTGTGGAAGGGGTCGGTCAATTATTGGTTCTGTCAGCATGTCGCATTTGGAGTGTATCTGAGCGAAAAATAAGTTCAATAAAATTTTGTAAATGCTAGGAGCATTGGACCATAAAGGGTTGATAATATAATTACATCAAAATGTGTCGAATTATTTTCAAAAATGTTTATATCCAGACAGGACTTTCCATACAGACTGAGTTTGCGGTGTGCGGGTGTTAGCGGTAGTCCTGGGTTCGAATCCCGGAAAGTCGTCTAGTGTCTATAGTAGGAACACAATCCTTATTGTATTGAATATTAGGTCGATTCTTGTATATGCGATTATCCCAAAATGTTTGTTTATCTTGACTTTAATGTGAATCATAATTCAAAACCAACGTAAGAACTTTAAGATTAAAAACCGATTCGACTCGTATCATTGACCTCGACTAACTCAAGATTTGATCTTATCTTAATGAACAAATACCTTCAAGTTCAAGAGATGCTTTTAGCCTTTATTTACCATATAATTCTAAATGTTCTTTTCATCATCTGCACATATATAAAGGGCTCTTTTGATGCCCTGGAGGCCTAGCGGTAAGAGCGTGCGACTTCCAATCCGGAGGTCGCGGGTTCAAACCCCGGCTCGTATACCAATGAGTTTTTTGGAACTTATGTACGAAATATCATCTGATATTTACCAGTCGCTTTTCGGTGAAGGAAAACATCGTGAGGAAACCGGACTAATCCCAATAATGCCTAGTTTCCCCTCTGGGTTGGAAGATCAGCTTGGCAGCTGCTTTCATAAAAACTAGGTCAAATGCGTCAATTCTGGAGATGGTTGTCAAGCGAACCCCAGGTTCTCATGAGCCGTGACAAAATACCGCGATAACGCGAGGAAGAAGAAGAATAAATAACCTCAAGAGTTTGAGAATTCTTAGTTTAAGCAAAAAGAATAGTATAGGGGTCCTGTCATAGTAAATGTTGTAGTCACTGTAAATTTACTGCCATCTATCGACACACGACTATAACTCAAAATAAACACGTATAAAATTATCAAAAAAATGAATATATTTATATAGATAAATTATTTTACTATTTTTATATCATTTTGACCCATGTTCATTCACTGATATTTATGTGTTAAAATTGTTAAATATGAAAAAAGTCGTCACGCCATCTAGCCGAGAATAGGCTAAAGGTGTGTGCGCCATCTATCCGAGGATGGCTTTTTCTTGATTTTCGAGGCACATTTTTTTCTTAAGGTTTCGTCACACAGGCGCGTTTTGCGGGCGGGGCGTGAGCGGGACGCGCCGCTTTTACACATAATTAAAACGCTCACGGGGGCCCGGAAAACGCGCCTGTGTGACGGAACCGTTAGACTTTATTCATCTTATGCGAAGTTACATAATGTCTTTGGTTTAAGTATACGACTATACAGGTTGTGAACTTGCAGCTCATTATTTAGTACTTACCTAAGTTAAATCTAGACAAGGTGGGAACTCACGTGGATTACTCAGGCCCCGTGTGAGACTCCGCAACCATAAAATATTCATTCAATCCCTACGAGCTAGTGATGTGCCGATGAGAACGTTCTCGTCTCTACGAATTTCTCGAGAACGTTCTCTTATTAGCATCCAATTCTGGAGATAGTTGTCAAGCGAACCCCAGGTTCTCGTGAGCCATGACAAAAGACCGCGATAACGCGAGGAAGATGAAGAATAAATAACCTCAAGAGTTTGAGAAGTTCATAGTTTAAGTATATCTATACAACTATACAGGTGTGAACTTGCAGCTCATTATTTAGTACTTTCCCACCTTGTCTAGATTTAACTTGGGTAGTTAAATCTAGACAAGGTGGGAACTCACGTGGATTACTCTGGCCCCGTGTGAGACTCCGCAACCATAAAATATTCATTCAATCCCTACGAGGTAGTGATGTGCCGACGAGAACGTTCTCGTTTTTACGAATTACTTTCAAAGAAATATTCGGAAATTTCCAACTTTCTCGAGAACGTTCTCTTATTAGCATAAATAAGTTATGAACAATCTTTTTTTTTAATGGAATGATATATTACTTTTGTTAAGATTTTACCTTTTGCCTCAAATAACTTGTTTGGGCGATTATGTGTTGTTTTATACTGCTGGTTTAGTATTTGCTTTTATTTTAAGTGTCCATGGTATTTGTGTTATCTCCTACACTAACCGGTTAAACAAAATAATTCATCGCTTTTGCGACGAAAGGGTAAATCTCTCAGAGGACATTTCCGAGAAATTTCCGAGAACGTTTCCGATAGATTTCTCTGATCTCGGGAAAATTTCGAGAACGGCACATCGCTATTACGAGCATACAGCAAGTACTCTTGTTGAAACATAAAGCTCGTCTTGAGATTTACGACGGGCTTATAGCGAAAACAATAGTACAGTCACGTCCTAAAATATCGATACGAAAAAAGTGGCAAAATATATGTATACACGACCTTATTGCCCATATAGGTATATGTTGCAGTCAAAAGTGTGAAGTTGTGACCAGTTCACAACTTCACACTTTTGACTGCAGCTTTCAGGTTTCAAGTAAAACTACTTTTGACCAACATGCTCAGTCAAAAGCAGTTTTGCCTGTTTTTGTCGGTTAAAAGTTCTTTTGACCAGTTCACACTTTTGACTGCGACATATACACGTAGTGAAAATAGAATGATTTTAGGCTAAAATACACCTCGTGGATCCCATGAAACCCCCTTCCATATAATAGGGTAAATACGTGACCTGGGGGCCTAGCCAATATGACAATCTTATATCGACAAACGCCAAACGAAAAGTAAAAAAGTATCGGGATGACAGATGATGAAAAGTCACGTGACTATTACCAATTGTCGTATTCTATGAAAGATTTGTCATCTTGGATCTGCCGTATGCTCTGTCTATGTAAAGTAATCTGTGATGCGAGATTACTCCGCTGCCCATACATTATTCATTTAATCCTTGCAGTAGTTGTAGTTTTACTAAAATTATGAATCTCGACACAAAATCCCTATATATTAACAAAAAATGCGGTTACCTATTAGTTATCTACCTACCAATAATACCTATAGGTACCTATGTGAATACTGGCTTATAATAAAATAAACACAGAAAATAGTAGACTAAAAAGTCGTAGAGTAGAACCTACTGATATAACACCTCATTACCTAAAACTGCTCGAACAATGTTTAAGCAGATAAGGAAACCAAACAAATGGCTGCGAGTGGCGTTTGGATGTTAATCCCTCACAAAGTAACTTAACCTTGACTTCATTATATACCGAAAAAGTTCGAAAAACTCCTTCAAAACTTAAAGCAATGTTCTCACAGGGCCGAGTCGCTCGAGTAAAGACTACAGAGTCGAATTTCTCGAGACGTCTCGTACTCTCGTTCCATATGAGAGAACGAGACGCAGTGCGGGCTTGCGGTGACGTCACACAATAGACCCATCCAAAGACTAAGCAACTGGTTGGCCAGCAAAAAAACAAACAGAGGTCGCGATCGGCACGGCGCGCCGCCGGCCGCATACGAAAACGAACGCGTTTTACGATGATGTGACTTTTTATCGCTGCAGGTGCAATGCATTCACATTTCACACTCAACTCACCTTTGTAAAGAAGTTCAGTGCGCGCGCAGGTAAAACACCAATTCCCACAGGTGAACGGTTAATCTCCGATTTTCAAATTTTTGCGGCTGTCGCGCGCCCGGCGAATCGTGCGTCGCTAGTTAGCGGCGCGGCACTACACTTCCACACAACACGCACACGGTTTGTTTATAAAATTATGAGCCTCTATTATTAATTTTAGAGACCCGAACTGCGCATGCCTGTGCAACACGCGCCTCGTTCGAAAGGTTATGTCGTAAACTTGTAACTTCACCACTAGTTTCCGAGCGGAATCCTATTGGAACAAATCCGTGCGAACTTTGCGTTCGCGAAACACTGAACTCCTCGCGTTCCCACGAGAACTCTTCGCACTTGTAAATCTTATAATTCGGTAAACTTTACACTATCGCATTCGCTACCTGCAAGTGAAGGCCGCGTGCGTATATAAACACTTTTCGAAACTCAGGAACCGGTAACAATTCGGCTCCGCACGTGACACTGTCAAAATAAAACACCGGTATATTTTGAACACTGGGTACTCACTCGCGGGACACTCGTTTCATGTTTCCGGGGTGTTTCACAAATTAAACGAATACAAAAAGAAAATAAATGAAGAATACTAAAATCGCCGGCCGTAAAGCCGGGCGTCCGTCACTCGTGCAGAGCGCTGTACTAACCTAGCGCGACTCAGAGAGGCCGCGCGACCCCGCCCCGCGCCCCGGCGCCGCGCGCCTCCGCGCCCACAACATGCTATCAAAAAAATGTATACCCAAGCAACGTTAAAAAATCTCGAGTGGCCAGGGGTGGATCGGAGATCCCAGATCACAGCATCCAACTGTTTGTTTAGGTAGTTTTTTGCGGTATTCAATTAGCAACACGTGCGTCGGCCAGACACGCTCCGAGATTCAATGAGCGAAACGGCTCTTGGCCGTCCACTAGTTACAGCTCTAATTTCCATTATTACTTCATTTTCAATGGAGCTTTACGTCATTTGGCTATTTGCAGTAGGTACTTATATGTATTAGTTAGCTGTCATTCTTGTCTGTCAATTTATACTTAATTCGAGGATATTCTATTCAATATTTTTGGGTCTCTATTGTTTCCCAAAAAGTTAGTCATAATGTATTATTGTTTGTCCGCATTTTCATTAGTCATAATTTGTTTTTTTCAGAAACGCGTGACTTTTCAGGATTAGTTTGATTTGGATACAATTATGACTTAAAACTTTATGTCAAACAAAGGGTTAATATTTTTTCATACTGAATAAATTAACATAAAGATAGAGTAGAAAACGAAAATTAGTCTTGACTTGTTTATATTTATACATATGTAGAGTTTATATTTTGTCCATATTCAATTATACCTACTCCGCAAAACAAAATACTGAACACTCGTAAATTCAATTAACGCTTCGGATTAATTTGCTCGTATTCATACTAATTAACCTGTCTACTTATTGAAAATAAAATACGATAGTAGGTAATACCTAATATAAATTTCTGAGTTACACCAAAGAGAATTTGAAATAGAGTAATATTGGCAAGGTAATGATGTAATGTAATCGCCATTTGACTTTGATACTTATTCTTTCAATGAGAGAGAACAAATAAGAATCAAAGTCAAATAGCGTTCTAAAAGTTTTAATCATTTGCGTCGAAAGATGGCAGTAAATGTACTGACTAGGTACACAATTTACTTTGACAATATTATTTTAAGTAGTCTAAATTCTTTTTGGTTACACTGAGTATTAATAGGAATGGCACAAAAACACCGAGTGACTTACAAAAAGTTTATTCCACTTTCTAGTTAAATATAATTAACAACTTGAATCTTTAGATGCACCGACCGTTTCATTTCTCAATCCAGCTGTCAATGTCATTCTTTTTCCAAAAGCGCGGCAAAACTAAACTGTCACTTGTCAAACATTTAAAAATAAAACTAAGATCCGTTCGAGATATCCTTAACATCTAATAGTATGTAACATTACAAATCTTACGACCCTCATCACATCATAAAGTTTGCCATAATGTACAGTCGACGTTAAAGACATGTTTACATTTTATCGCCTTATTAACACGCAGCAAGATTCACACGGGTAAATGGGTCGACTTAAATTTTCTTGTCGATTTTTTTGTCAGTATTCTATAATTATTTGGTGGATAGATAGAGTTCCCTATTCTATACAATCACCTGCAATAATATGTTACACAACGCAGGCCGCAAAAACAACACGATCTTATTTGTAGAGCCATAAGAGCGTGTCACATATTTTTGCGGCCTTCGAAGAGTAACATATTATTGCAGGTGCAAGGTGTAACATATGACTGAATCTCACCTTATGTGCATGCTTACAAATGCATACAAAAATGTATACATGCATACAAAATGCTGCCACTTAGTTAAAGAAAAAGGTATTTTTAAATTAAGGGCCACTTGCACCATCAAGGATTAGCCGCTAACTCGTACTTTTGTTCTTTTATAAATGTCATTAAAAAGAATATGTAGATAGGTATTACAATCACTTAAATGGTAACTAAAACAAAATGTATTTATCTCAAAATATTATCTTTTAGCATTGTGTAACATCAAAGCTAAGCGTTTGTTAAAATCATCAACATTATATCGCAATAGAAAAATGTCAACATATTTTTTTGACCTTGTATTAAAATTCGTATCCTAGAATTCTTACCCCCTTATTCATAAACGTTTACTAAAGTTAACAAGCCGATAATAATCGTTTGTCCCTTTCCGACGTATTGGTATGATGGAAAGGGACAAACGATTATTATCGGCTTGTCAACTTTAGTAAACTTTTATGAATAAGGGGGTTAGACAATATACTCGTACCGAATATACGATAGACCCACAAAGCCTCTAGGGACTATTGTCGCTTGCCATAAAGACGCTTTGACAGGTTATTCTTGTAAAGATACAAGCTAATCTCGTCCTTATGGTAAGCGACAAAGTACTAAGTAGTAAGTAGTTTGACTAGAATCCGACACAAATAGATATTAATATAATAAGACCATGCAATAATCCAATGTTACGTGACTTTACCCTAATGTTGCTTGAATTTTAGTTCGAGCTCGAAATACTTCAATAAACTTTGCTTATGGGACCAATTCGGATTTTGAAATAGACATCTATTAGATATCTTTTAGACATCACCAAGATACGATAACGATATGTTTAAGATCTAACCTGTCAAATTTGACATTTGCGCGATTCTGGAGATACTCTCGAATTGCGCTGCAAAAGAGAACTAGTTGATATCTAAACTATAACGTATCTAGAATGGGTCTACGAGTAGTACGTGTCGTCTCTTGTGAATATCTTGAAGTTCGAATACGGCAGTATGGTTTTGATTTCTTAACAATGTCAACTTTAATTACCGCGACATCTTAAGTTTATTTAAAACAACAAAAAAGTGTAAAAAATTGTAATACTTAAATTGAATTGTACTGTATTTGTAATTACTAATGTACCTACTGGTCTTCATTTGAATTATTTGACCAATAAATTAAAAACTAAGCTTAAATACGTTGTTTTTTCCGTGAAAAGCAGAGCCACCTGTAAATAGAATATTTCATTACTGAAAGATTGTCTGGAAGACTTCACCCCGTAGCAATAAACCACTTAGGGCCGGTTGCACCAAACTGTCTGTCGCCGTTAAAGCGTTCGTTTTTTATTGCATCTGCATTAATTTTATTGCATGGGAATTTTAATACTTTACTGATGTTTGACGTTAATCGGTCTGTTAAATGTGGTTGGTGCAACTGGGCCTTAATGGAACAATGTGATGTTTGTTTGTTTGGAACAATGTGTTGTAAGAGACATTTTTCCATTTAGACTTTGTTAATTCTAAATGGAAAAATGTCCCTTACAACCATTATGAGAATTGACCGTTATCGACTAGCAGAGTCGAGAATGGACCGCAAGTGCGGTTGACCAATCTTTAATTTCAAATCTGCGGTTAATATCACTGACGGACGGCTTAAAAGCCATCAGAGAGGATATTACAGAGGTTACCGCAGCTTTGGAGCGGTATTCGACTTTTAAAATTACAGAGATATAATCAATATACCGTTCGGATTCAAATTATAGAGTTAGACACAGAAAAGTCTGCAGCGATTTTGATAGCCCACCCATTGTCAGTGCAAGTATTATTTTAAACTTCAAACTTCTATGAAATTATGACTTATAAATAACACTTGCACCGCGTGGGCTATCAAAATCGCTGCAGACTTTTCTTGGTCTGACTATATCAATGTTACTGCAGCAGAATTGCACGATATTGCGCGATATTGCTGCTGATGCTGCCCGCTTATGACTTAGTTGTTTTTTCTCCTAATGAATCAACTTGCATCAATTGTCTGTAGGTTGCTGATAAGCAATCTATAAGTACCTATACCTAACGCAAAACCACACATAAATTTACATTATGCCATTGCAAAAAAAATAGATTTACTTACCTAAAGATTTTTTTTATAAGTAACGGCGTTTACAAATTATAAATTTCATAAAAGCAGATGTTGAACCGGTTTGACTAGAAAACTTTAGCGGTGTGAATGTGAACGATGCTTGATTTACACGTATTGCCTAAACACGGTCACATACAACTATGAATTTGTATGATTCTAAACGAGAACAGTCATAGAATGTATTGGTTCCCTTATATTTTACCACTCTTTCCGCTCAGACTCTAGACTTTGCAATAATTGGTAATAAAAATTTTACATTAATTTTCTGCTAGACAAATCTGTCGGACACATGGGCCATTTTCGGTTGCTTACTACACTTTTTTCTAATAATTTTGTCAATTTTCATGTTACTTTTTTCATGTTACCGTGGGGCGTAGTCAATTTGTGTAAAAAAAAATTCTTTATTTTACTTCTACTCAAATTCAAGAGCTTTTTCTATTCTTATATAAGAAAAAAAGTGTTCCACATATTTGTATACAATAGGTAACGAAATGGAATAGTCCATGGGCCAGCTAGCCAAATTTATGAAAATGGTATAATTTGGGGGTACCAAATTATACCGATATCTTGACTGGCCCATGGACTAGAAAGATCGAATAGAAATTTTGGGTAGCAAAGCTTTTTTTTTTCTCCTATCAAGATCGATTCTGCTCTTTTGATGCTAAGTAGGTAGAACTAATAAATATTTCCAATTAAAAAAAGTAGTGTACAATTTGTGTAAAACGAAACAAATTCAATTCTATTTTCTAATACCATTGATTCAAATGTGACTGCCAAATTTTCTATTGTATTTTCGTGTTTTGGTGGGCCGATGTAACTCCATTTTTATGTCGCTGTTGCCGCCGTCCGTGGGTCCGTCTCGAGCTCGAGTGGCTAAGTAGATGTCGAGTGCACTTGCCTTGATTTGTGGCCTTTCTGGGGTTAGAGAGTAACTCTGTTGAATAATATGATTACCTAAATATAAGTAGTGGGTGTTCCCGCGTTGCAGCGCAAAACGAATTTTATTGAGTATTTCTCACTTTGACTTTTTTGAGTTGCTTAATTTCACAGCCGTTGTAGATTCTAAACCGAATTACTAATAGTAGGACGGTTTTTATTCGAGTCGAGTACATACGACATCAAGAGAAACCAAACCATATAGGTAGGTACAAAATTCCGTAATCGGAGTACTCAATAAGTAACTATTTTATATTTGAAGCTACATACTACATACATATACATATTTAAGTATCTAGCTTAAGTATAGTTATTTCTACTCGCCCTATTCGAACACTATGGAACTATACCGTAAACGTCACTTTTGACACTGACAAATCGGTATCGTACCGCTGTGACTTCTTATAAGCATTGTTCGAATCCTCCTCCTTGTACGGTCTTCATAAGGACTAGGCTTTCACAATTGAGTGGACAAGTAGAGAATTAAGAGCTCTCATGCTGCTGGAGGACTCTTAACTCGGCTCAACGGTTGTCTTAAGACAACTATCGGACGTCTTAAGACTCTTAAGCCATTCAAAGTACGGAAACGCTCAGTTATAGTCATACCCCGGTTTGAGGGATGCGATTTAAATTGACGTTATAGAATTCTAGGATTGAGGCCTGTGCACACCGGCTGTTGTAGTATACAGATCCTTACGTGAGACGGCACACCGCTTGCGTAATGTGTGCGTGTGCGGCTCTATCATTTTAGCACGTCACGCATACGCAGCCAGTGTGCACATAGGTGTTTCGCGATTTCGGCATTGGGCCCATAATAAAAGTTGTTCGGTATGATATAAAGTCACTACGCAAAGTATGAACCACCGTTAAAATTACACTCTGTATAATTTTTAGGTAAAATTATTACTTAAATTATTATTTTAATACCTTACGGGTGACAGAGAGGTGTGGAAGAGAAAGACATGCTGCGCCGACCCCAAGTGAATGGGACAAGGGCAAGAGAATGACGATGACCTTACTTGGGCGAAGTTGAGTTCCAACGGCGAAGTACCCTACTACGGTAGATACTTTTGCCAGCCCTAATTTTCAATTATTGGCACACTGATGAGCGGGTTTACCAGTAACTGACCTCAGCAAACACATGACTAATATTTTTTTTTTTTGCCTTTCCTGGTGGCTCCGCGATTCACCTTTAAAGCATAGAAACATTACCAGTCGTCAAGCCATCAGGGCATACAGAACAAAGGCATGTAAAACTTTAATGTGGCGCGCCGGTAAACCGATGAAGGTGTCGTATATCGTCCTCGTTAAAATGAGTTACCGTTCTAATTAACTCCTGGGCTTATTACCAGCACTTACCTAGTAATTGTCCCAGGTAACTTGTAAAAGGAAACTGCTTGCACCCCGCATTGTATTAAGTAACCTACCTACGCAAAGGTTTTACGCTGCGTCTTACGTAAGCGAACAATTCGCGAACGCGACGCGACGCGGCGCGACGCGGCGGGCCCAAGGCGTTCGCGTTCGCAACGAGATCACCCACGTAGGACACTTCTATAATAGGTATCAAAGGATTGATTCACCCCGCGCCACATAGCTTCGCTTCGCGTTCGCGTGTTGTTCGCCTACGTAGTACGCTGCCTTACGCAAATAGGCACGTTCGCCAGGTGTGGACGTATTTAAACCCCGTTTTTACCCCGAGTCAGATGAGCTACTACTACTACGGAGCCACGCTGTTACGTCGTCGCCCAAACCCGATGTTTTGTTAATTTCAGTGTATTGTTTTGCTTTGTCTCCTCGTATTTTCTTATTCCGTAGTTTCACGTGCCTTGGATTTACTGTAATGCTGTGTTACTTATTTGATCCATAAAATGAAATAAATAAATAAAAGTGCATCCAGATTTGGCGAATGCGCTGAGCGTCATCGTCATTTGAGAGTCGTTAAACAAATTCGTCGTGAAGGTTAAACTAATTTTGCCAAATTTTTCACCACACCAACACAAGGAAAATACGACCTTAATGTAAAATATCAAACAAAATCGAAGCAATTCGATACAAAATGAATGTGTAAGGTAAGTCGTTTTATTTTAGAATAAATATTAATTTTGTATGTAGTTTTAGTTTATTTTAATACGTTGGTTTATAATGAATATGTTATTTAAGCCCCTTTGTTATTTGAATACTCAAAATTTGCATTTGATTACTTTACCTCACGTGTGAGAAAAATGCAACTTTCTTATCAGTTTTTAAACAATCAAGAGAGGCTTTACCAGCTGGTGTGGTGAAAAGGTTATTTTACAGTCCTTAGACGAACGCTCGGTATGCCATGGAAATATACATCAGTTCTCCAATTAGGGCTCTCTTCGAGCGTGCGATGGAACGAAAAATAAATTAAAAATGTTTTATAAAGTTTCGCAACCCTATTATCGGATGCTCGTCACTTGATGGGGCTTAGCGTTCGTTTTAATTTTGATGTAGGGTTACCACTATAGAGTATTTCGAATATGATTTCTAATAAAATATGGAACGATACGCTTAAACTTTTAATACGTTTGGCGTCAAGTGCATTTATCATATCTATAGCCATGTCGATACTATACGACTGACGACGACCAGTCTGGCCTAAAGGGTAGTGGCCCTGCCTAATATGAAGCCGATGGTCCCGGGTTCGAATCCTGGTAAGGGCATTTATTTGTATGATGATACAGATATTTGTTCCCGAGTCGTGGTTGTTTTCAATATACATAAGTATTTATATATTATATATATCGTTGTCTGAGTACCCACAACACAAGCCTTCTTGAGCTTACCGTGGGGCTTAGGGCAATTTGTGTAAAAATGTCCTAAATATTTATTATTTATTTATACGACTGACCGACAGCCCGGATCGTACCAGCACCTGTATTTGAGTAAGTTAGATGAAACACAAGTGGAACTTGTAAACACGTAGCATGAGCACTCCGATTCCAAAAATTCGATCCTGACTTGATTTTGGAATCGGTTTTTTTGCTCGCAATTAGCAAAATGTTTTCGATTAGCGTCCGTCATGTCTTTTTCCGTCAAATAACGTCATATTTATGATATACTAGGCAAACCAGCAGGCGAATTGCTGCAGTGAATGAATTAGACAATGGACACCTGCAACACCAGAGGGTCTTTAAGATGGAAGTACGCGCTCTTTTCTTGAAGGTTGTATCGGTCCGGAAATACCGCGGACACAGAATAAATAATAGTACTAGGTACAGAAGACTCACTCTCTAACAAAACGCGTCTGTCACGATCAGCACAGATATGGCCGCTAGGTGGCGACAGCGCCACGCGCGGCTTATGGCAAACCCCAAAATTGGGGTCGAACGGATGGACTTTTAGCTACCTGTAGCAAAGCGACGAAATCGCGGAGTGAGCCACGCCTGCCGCGGACGACAGTTTATTCCACAGAGACGTGGTGCCTCTTTGTCGCACTTGTAAATTCGAACGCAAGTGTGACAGGGAGGCAACACGTCGAACGTGGTTTGCGGTAGGCCCCCAGTTTAGCTGTAATGTAACCAGATAGAGATCATCAATTCGGTATAATATTTCGCCATATAAACTGCCTGGATCATTGGCAATCCCTTGGGCTGCATAAATACTAAATAGATCTCGTTATATGTCGGTACTACCGGTTTTTAGGGTTCCGTAACCAAAAGGTAAAAACGGGACCCTATTACTAAGACTCCTCCGTCCGTTTGTCCGTCTGTCCGTCCGTCTGTCTGTCACCAGGCTGTATTTAATATAAAATATAAACGCAATAAACGGCAAAACAATCACGTTTGATGTATGGAAGCCCCCCATCTTTTTAAATATCACAACCAGATAAAGCAATCAATCTTAATTTAAGCGATCGATTTTATGCATTTTACAATTTGTATGCAATTACAGGTTTGCATAACAAGGTGTGAAATCTGCAATCCGTTTTTCAGTGAATAAATTAATGATTCCATTATCCGTTATATTCCTCGGTATGAGAGTGACAGATGACATGTCATCAAGAAATCAAGTGATCTGATTTATATTGGACATTCGTAATGAAAAACGTATAGGTTTGTGTATCTCGTGCAGAGATTTAAGAGGTACCTAACAGAGTGACTTTCACATGTATCATTTAATAATAAATATGTCGGCGGCCGATCATAATATCCGCCAGATCATGAAATTCCTAGGCATATCGTCAAACGTGAAAATAATTGTCTCGATTCCTGAATCGACGGCGCCCTAGCTATATAGGCGAGCTATCTCCTATATGGCGCCACCATATAGAGCGGGTCTCCTATTTCTGGGCAGTTTGCCCTTCGGGCATCTAAAGCAACTTAACGAACCTACCCTTACCTATCTATTGGCAGGCGTGGCTCACTCCGTGATTTCGTCGCTCTGCTACAGGTAGCTTAAAGTACATCTGTTCCACCCCAATTTTGGGTAAAGCCATAAGCCGCTGTCGCCACCTAGCGGCCATATCTGTGCTGATCTTAACAGACGCGTTTTGTTAGAGAGTCAGTCTTCTGTACCTAGTACTATTATTTATTCTGTTGCTATTGGTTTAATGTGACTACCATCAAAACTGCACACAGGGATTTTACGATCGGCCTGGGATACATATATATTAATTACTAGTTAAAAGCCGTCTGTGCGAGACAATTTAAAGGGGCCCTGGTCCTGACCGTGTCTCCACAATAAAACAACTCACTGCAACTACAAAATATATTTTTCTTCACCAAAACTTACATCTTTATATTATCACAACTCAATCTCTTCTTCATTGTTTTTATTCAGTTGTTTCTATCATAGATAATAATAGAGTAAAAAAGAACCTAAAGAGTTTTTATACACCTAAATATACTCAACTTGTGTTCGGTTATGAACATGTTGGGGGCCTAGCCAAAAAAACAACATTTACAATGTTAAAAATCAACAAAAATTAAACCTTAACTAACTTCAGCATTATCGCTAAATTATAACAAATGAATAAAACAGTTTACCTAACTGTAATCAATTGGTAAGGGACACACCTTGGTAACACTCGTTTTAACAATGAAACCTTTTGCTGTTTTTACATGCAAGGCTCGAACCTTACCATCTTTACCAGGTTGTACATCAACAATTCGACCTACTGGCCAACACAACGGAGAGGTATTATCTTCCCTCAACAAAACTAAAGTGCCTATTTCTAAGTTGGGAGACTCATTTCTCCACTTCGGCCTACTCTGCAGCATAACCAAGTACTGCTTATGCCATTGCCGTCAAAAATGTTGCTGCAATTGAACACATTGTTTCCAAAAACTTAATCTACCGATATTTACATCTGTAATATCCGTTTCTGGATAAGAAGTCAGTGAACTACCAGTGAGAAAATGTCCAGGAGTTAAATAGGTCATATCACTGGGATCCCTAGACATAGGGGTCAACGGCCTAGAATTCAAAATGGCTTCGATTTGAACCAAAATTGTGTACATTTGCTCATAGGTAAACACCGTATTGCCAATTATACGTTTCATGTGATATTTAACACTTTTAATACCAGCTTCCCACAAACCACCAAACACTGGGGAATAAGAAGGAATGAAATGAAAGGATATTCTTTCAGAACTAGAAAAGTCAACCACAGCTGATTGGTGATTAGCGGAATTTTGAAGGTCATACAATTCCTTAAGCACATTTTCCGCGCCTTTATAGTAGGCTGCATTATCACAATATATTTTAGTAGGTTTGTTTCTACGAGATATAAATCTTTTAAGACACCCTAAAAAAGTATCAGTTGTCATATCAGATGCCAATTCAATGTGAATGGCTTTAGTAACAAAGCATACAAAAATCACAACATAAGCCTTTGTGATCACAGGTTTCCTAATTCTAGTCTGCTTTACATAGAAAGGACCGGCATAGTCCGTGCCCACTATTTGAAATGGGCGGGTCATATACATTTTACAATAGCCTAACTGCCGGATTCGAACTTTAAGATACGTCAATTAATAGATCTATAAACGATATGGATTAGATGTATCAGTGTCAAAAGTGACGTATTTGTTTGAAGAAACGTCACATTTGACACTCACATATCTAATCCATATCGTCTCTAGATCTATTAATTGACGTATCTTAAAGTTAGAATCAGGCCGTAAATCAAAAGTTTGACCTAGCCAGTTATAAAACTAAAAGATAAACAACCTGAAAAATAGCGCTGAACTTTCCTCTTTGTAATGATATAGGTGGATTTACAAACTGGGCGAAAATATTTCGGAGGGGATCGAGATATCGACGCAAAACTCGAAATTGAAATGTCATCAGAAGGACTTTTCTGAATTCCCGAGTGTTGTATTTTTTACACAAAGGGGTCCATACAACAACATTGGGGAAAATAAGTGCAAACGAGTTTTTGGATTATGGAAGCTTTTAGAAATTTTTGAGTAAGTATTTGAAATTGGGGCTCAAAACAGTCTTTGTGCTTAATTTTATTGGGCCCACTTGCATTCACTAACCCGGGGTTAACCGGTTAAAGCTGGAATTACCATGGTTACCTGTACACACACAATGACACTAAGTTAACGGTTTAACCGGTTAACCCCGGGTTAGTGGGAGGGATGCTGCAAGTGGGGCTTAATGAATCGAAATATAGATTGAGTAAATTACAGTTTTGCGTATTTTTTATACTCTTATTATAATTGATCACTAAAAAATTTTAAGTTGAAGCACTGTTTTCTAGCAGATTTTTGCAGGTGTTTGGAAAAATTCCAAAACCCTTAGGTATTTTTTTCAGATGTCACTTTTTATATCTAGCAGCGGCCGTTAAGCCAGTCCGTTCCTCAAAGCTCACAATAAACTTAGTGAGACGGGTTGGAGATTAAAAATCGAGCGACTCGCGAACAGGGTTACCAGAAACGAATATCGGAAGATATAACCGAATACTTGATTATTGTCACAAATTCCTGACATACGATGACGTACAAAAGTGACACTTTTCGATGAACTTGTAAATCAAAAAATAAGAAACAAAACCGACTTCACGTAAACTTTAAAAAATTTAAGTTACTTTTTTATCCTTTCAGGGCCGAATGAGCTCTTTTGTTTGGATTAGTACAATAACATAATATATACGTAGGTAAAACGAACTTTAAAAAAATCTAAATAAAAAATACAACGTATCAGTATTGCGATACAGCGGGGAAATGCCGCCAGCATCCTTGGTACAATGCCTCAGGGGCCTATTTTAGATATAAGCTAGTTATTAATTTCGTTTAGTTGTACAACTGTATATATATTGTATGTAAATAAATGATTTATACTAATAAAATTTTTTTTTGTGTAAAACATAAAAAAAAGCCCAGATGCCAAGAGAGCCGAATAAAAATAATTTTGCTTAATTTTATTCAATTTTCATAGCTACAGTATCAGAATATCTTAAAATAGGTAAGCCGGCGTGAATTTAATTTTATCGAGGCGTCGCTTCGAAGCATAATTAAGTACAGGCCAAGGGCAAATCCTTCTAACTGCAGTTCTGACACAATTCCTGGCATGCAGTTATGTGCAAAACTGACCCAATAGTAGCATCTTAGTAGAATGGAGAAGTTGATATTGATTTGAGTTTTAGAATTACAAAAAAAGGTACTTACATGCCATGGCGTACAGTCACGTCAGGCGTGGGTCACTCCGCGAATACGTGGCGTCGCTATATGTACATATGCGGCCACACCAGTTTTGGTGTCTAGCAGAGTAATTGCCGCGTTCCGCTACGGAACGCAAACGTGCTAGCGCTTGCGCCACCTCGCGGTCATAACTATCTGTCGCAATAGACGCGTTTTGTTATAGTTAAACCCGTAGTTGTGTACCTAGTACTATTATTTATTTTCGGGGGCAAAAAGGGGGGGAAAATTCGATCTAGCTAGGTCTTATCTCAGGGAAAACGCGCATTGTTTAGTTTTTATATGTTTTCCGAGCAAAGCTCGGTGTCTCAGATATTACAGACCTAATATGGCAACCCTACACGCAGACACAATGAAAATGTTTATTTCACAGGCCCCTTTTCAGAGCACGCTTTGTTTGTAGAACGAAGTTCGCAGTTTTTCCCTTCACACACGCTCCATCGCGATTCTATGCGATATTGTGTGATGGAACTGATGAATATAGTGTTGCCAGCATTAAATAATAGACTGGTGGTGGAATACAAAGTTCGTCGATACTGTCACGTTGGAGAGATATTATAGTTTACCAAAGGACTGTCTCATTTCAATCATAGACAGAGAGAATCATATACTATCTTTGTCTTACACTAGTACTAGCACCCAAAAGAAAAGAATAAGAATAAGAAAGGATGAGTATAGTTTTCCTGGTTCTTACTGACTGACGAATTGGTTTGACCAACTATAACATAATGCTTAATCTCAGTTTTATTTGTTTATAAACGAACCCCGTTAACAATGATGCAGTCCATTAAAAATAGGGGTTGCCAAAAATACGTACCAAAAGTTAAAGTTATGTACCTTTAGTAGGTACGGTCGAAAGTATTAATTTATGACCAATTTCGTACCTCGTCACAGTGACTATCATGGTAACATTCCATTTCTAACCGGAGCTGCACTACCGGTACTGCACGCGTCGCTGTCATTGTCAATTTCCATAGTAAAATGAACAGTAGTGCAGCTGTCGTTGGAAATAGACTGTCACCTTCAATATGAAAGTCGCTAGAGACATCATACTATTGTCACTGTGACAAGGTACAAAATGGGTCAAATAAAACTTTCGACTGTAGGTACATAACTTCGGCTTAAATAGCATTAAATCATGAATATACGATACATTGTATCGCTGATATCGCTCTAACATACATATTGACAGACATCAAAGTGACAACGAGCACTTCGCAAAAATGCATTCGTTTCAAATAGTTTTACAAATAGAATTTAAATTTCATGCACAAAACAAGCGTATGAACAACAGTGATGGGTTTCAAATGTGATCGATGGACCGAATTTCGTCTTTCTTTTTGGTTTGAAGAGTCCTTATTCTGAGTAATAAATAAGAAATGCCAATCGGGGACCAAAAATTAATTTAATTTTTCGTTCTGTCACAAAACTATCATACGTTTATATAATCCACCAAAATGTATCAAACTCTGACGAACAACAACATACAACGACAAATAAAAATCATACAACAACATAATAAAACTCGGCCCTTATACTCTCTGTTATTAACTTATTTGTGACAGTAGTGATGCAGGACGTTAATTTGGCCAATCATATCGAGTCATGAGACAAGCCTTTTCATACGTCACGTATGCGATAATTGGCGCGGTCCGGTAGGATCTTCAGTTTTACGTTATTAATATTTATGCAATTTTATTCGTTCAACTATACATATAAGCGTGATGTTAAATGTAAAAAGTGATGGTAATATTTTGCCTAAAGTATGCTTAATGTAGTTTTTATTCCATATTTAAACAGGATAAATTTAAACCGTCTAAACAGCCGATTATTTTTAATTCGCTAGTAAATATATACAATTCGGGGCATTAAACTTTTTCTATTAAAATTTTTGAAGTCTGAATGCACAAATATATACTTTTCAAGTTTATTTATAAAATTGTCGGTTATTAATAAGGATATTAAGGACGTATTTAAACTGTAACTTTATAACACCAGTGCCTTAAAAACAATTGACAATAAGTTACGGTCTGATTAAAAATATAAGCATGATTTCTCTATAATAATGAGCTCTATAATTTCAATTCTTCAGCATCATTGCCATCACTTTTGTCTCCTGTCAATAAAACAAATACACTTAATACATTGATACTTTTACAGCCAAACCCTTAAGCCGTCCCCCGCTGTAAACATCCCAATAGATTTTTATCACGACCATTGTAACTTGATACTCGGCACTGCCCGCTCTTACCACATAGTCACCTGTACTGATGGTCGCACTAATATGCTTGACAGCGTGATAATGACTCTGTCTATCTCTTTCAACCGCGCGGTGTTAAAAAGTGAAATTTATTTTATCACCTAGATAACGTCAGCCCGCAGGTAGGACATAGAGTTCTTCCCTATTGGTCCATACGGGCATCTGATTCGATCCATGTGACGAGGCTTTGCATTATTCATAACGTTTGAGACAAAGATGCTGTGAATACGTACCCAAAACGCTAGTCTTGCATTGATCACTGTGTTTGTATAAACAACAGGCATGTTTTGTTACGTTTGGTGGGGAAAGTAGGCAATTTGACGAATAAATTGCGGTTACGTTAACGCTTTCGTTATATCTCAAAGAGGACATGTTTCGTAAAACAGTTTAAATTAGACATCAAAGAGTAGTGGTGGTGAGTGAAGAATATCAAGTCACATGATAAGTAAAATAAAACATATTAAAGGGAAAATGTCGCTATGCGCCTCAGCAACAATAATAAAAGGAATGGAAAGATTCGCACGGTTCTCGTCAAGCTTCGGTGGCTCAGTTGGTTAAGATTGGACCGGTGTACTGGAAGGTCGCTTGCCCGAAGCGGTGAATTTTTACATTTTCCTTATCGTATGTAGACTGCTTGGTAACAATCAGTTTACATGACGACGAATAAAGTTTGTCTTGTAATAAAGTTTACAAATTGTCATTTAACTGTGTTGACAATGTCGATGTTGAGACAGAATCAGACGAAGAACATGTTCTGGTCTGCTGCTCTGTTGCGTCCATCCATATTATACCTAATCTGCCGTATTCAAACTTCAAGATATTCACAAGAGACGACACGTACTAGATCTAATCTAGATACGTTATAGTTTAGATATCAACTAGTTCTCTTTTGCAGCGCAATTCGGGCAACCAATGTCACTTTTACGTTAGATAGAATAAGATACCTATCTATTAGATGTGAATTGAATCTCTAAGTCATAACCTGTGGAAATCGTTCAAGAGTATCGCCAAAATCGCGCAAATGTCAAATATGACAGATTAGATCTTAAACATATCGTTATCGTATCTTGGTGATGTCTAAAAGATATCTAATAGATGTCTATTTCAAAATCCGAATCGGGCCCAATGTCTGTCAGCGGACTCAAGACACGACGTTTCATGATAAACAGAAACATAAGTAAATAGGCAGACGGTTCAAATTGAAAAGTCCAACAGTCAGTGAACAGGCGTTCCTTGTTACCTTTCGGGTACGAAACGAAAAGTTATATATATTTCAAGCAACTTACTTAACTTTGACATGTTCAAAAACTATAATTCACAATGAAATCCGTTTCCAATACCTACTGAAACAATAAAAGTCCGCAAATATCTAATAAAACTTGGCAAAAGAACTTCTTAGGCGTTCATTTTCACCCAAGTTTCCAACAATGGAATATTAAATAAATTAACAATCGCGATCAGCATAATAGCTCTTATGATACCGGGGAAGTCAGGCTCATTTCTTAAAACGCATAAGGCCAGAGTGAATGATGAATAAAACATTGAGGTTGGACGGGCGGCTATCTGTCTTGTGCTGCCGAGCGGTTTAGAGATGAACCTCTGGAAAATAAACGTTCTAACAACCTTTAACCTGTAAATTCTTTACTTTTGAATATTATTTTTACTTGTGGTTTTCATTTTTACAAAAATGGCCCCTATTAAGGCACTGCTAAACTACAACACAAATGATACATAAAACAAAATGCAAATTAAACACTCTACCCTACCCACATATGTATTACCTAACCCTTTGCCTATGTACTTATGATTGTTTTAATGTAATAAGTTTTTGTTGGAGAAAGAATTAAACACTCATTCAATTTGGGTGATTTGGATTTCGATTTGGTGATTAAGTCGTTAAGTCAAAAGCAAATATAAAATAGATACACATTATATTATATAAATTAGATTAAAAAATAGTAATAATAATGTCAATGATGCAACTAAAACGAAAACCTCTCACTTAGCTAATAATCTATTATAGTGTAGATTAGGCTAAGTCTGTCTGTAAATATTGTAAATTTTAATTATAATAAACAGTTTATATTTTTTTTACATTTCAGCGTTGCTCCGTTGCGTCGACTGACCCGTGGTAGGATTCGGCAGGTTGCGTCGGCTCCGCCGAAACACGTCAGCCTCAAGACACAAGTCGGTGCATGCGACGGTGTCCTGAGGGGCTACCGTGAAAACCGAAATTCGCACATTGCGGGGATCTTTCTCTTTTACTCCAGTGAAGGCGTAATTAGAGTGACAGAGAAAAATAATTAATTTGCGAACTTCGATGTTCGCGGTTATAGGCCTGCAGCGGCCGCGGCAAGCGCACCGCAAACGAACTAAAGTGCACAAAGTGGTGCCTAAATAAAACGCATAAGGCCAAAGTGAATGATAAAAAAAAACAATGGGGTTGCACGGGCGGCTATCTGTTTGTTATGGAGCGGTTTAGAGATGAATCTCTGAATACTGCATTCATTGCTAGTAATAATGAATGGCCTTTATCAAAAAAAAAAGAAATTTACTTACTATTAGATACGACTGCACGTTACTATTGACTAGCACGTTATATTTTCACGGATGAGCAAAGTAATATTTTGGTTTTAATTAATGTGGATTTCCGCAAAGTAACGCCTGATTCTATTCATTATTTGTTCTTAGATCGTTTCGCTTTTAAGCAGCCGAGGGTGCCCGGCATTGTTCCACATGTAGACGTATGATATTGTGCGCTTTGCAGTACTTTCCCGGTGCCATTTCACTCCCTAACGGGCCGTTTGAAAAGTCGCTCGTGTATTCTTGCCTTTTGTAATTTAAGGTATGGAAAGTCAATTGCCTGGCTTCTGAAGGAGATTACAAAGGGAAATTATTTATAAACAAAGCTTAATTGCAAGACAATTAATTGTCTTATAAAGCAATAGCCTATTCCTACTCCATTTACGCGAAGCATCAGTCAGATCAGAAGCAAGAAAGCTACATATGAACAACTGATGAGCAACTTCGAAAATAAAGGGTGAATTTGCGATTACAAATTATTGTTAAAAAAAAACTAAAACATATTAACCAAAACAATGCGGATTTTATTTTTTAAATCAGATTATCTAATAAATGTCGACATTCACTTTGTACTCAATCCTCCATATGGCCCTTTCCTTATGTTCCAAATTAAATGCAAAACTAACGCCTTGCCTTACTAAATGAAAAGCCCTTGATACGCCTCAATAATATCTGCTCTAATGGCCAGTGATCCCTTGTTACTGATCCCCGCGTCTCCCTCGCACTTTACGTTCGAAAACAATTTGAATTTGGAATCACTGGACAACCTGTATAAAAATAAAACCGGGCAAGTGCGAGTCGGACTCGCGCACGAAGGGTTCCGTACCATAATGCAAAAAAAAACAAAAAAAAAGCAAAAAAAGAAACGGTCACCCATCCAAGTACTGACCACTCCCGACGTTGCTTAACTTTGGTCAAAAATCACGTTTGTTGTATGGGAGCCCCATTGAAATCTTTATTTTATTCTGTTTTTACTGTTTGTTGTTATAGTGGCAACAGAAATACATCATCTGTGAAAATTTCAACTGTCTAGCTATCACGGTTCGTGAGATACAGCCTGGTGACAGACGGACGGACGGACTGACAGCGAAGTCTTAGTAATAGGGTCCCGTTTTACCCTTTGGGTACGGAACCCGAAAAAGTAAATTTCTGATCTTCATTGAAAACATTTTAAGCGCCAAAATATACGGTTCACGGGCAGGCCGCATCACAAATGGAATTACAGCCGGCGCCCGGACACGGGGGATTGTCCACTCCGGGCGGTAAACTAGCGTAAATTCTCTTAAAATTGATTCACCATTTTCGGAGTGCAATTTGCTTGTTGAATTACAAATTATTTCGTCGGTTTAGACATCCTTTTTTATGGTTCCGTAGTCAAAATGGCGAAAAGGGAAATTTTGACTTTTTTGAATGATGAACATTATAATAGCATTCATTGGGATTTATTTGGATTGTTTTATACAGTTACTATTTTTCTCGCGTTCATGTTGCGTATTTTTTGTGTTTGCTGTAGCAAAGTTTGTTTAACCCTCGTGACTTGAAACCCTCGCAAGGCTCAAGATACCTACCATTTTGCGAGCAGAAAAGCGTATTAACTGTGAATAAATAGATAAACCTAGGCGCGTTGGTGTGGTGAAAAATGTTGTGTTTCACTCGGCGATTAAGCTCTTTGTAACGCTCAAATTCCACTTTTCAATTTTGGATTCTTTCGCTTGCTCGGGCACACATCTTTCACCCCTTATAATACAAGTAATAACTATAAGCTACGCCCCCCGAACCGAAATCAAAAACGACTACCACAGAAATCTGTCTCAAAGGTGCTTCAGAACAAACGCTCAAATGACCCTCTGCCGTAATCGAACTTCAAGATATTCACAAGAGACGACACGTACTAGATCCATTCTAGATACGTTATAGTTTAGATATCAACTAGTTCTCTTTTGCAGCGCAATTCGGGCAACCATAGAGTAAGAGTAAGATATCTATTAGATTGAATTGGATCTCTAAGTCATATCCTGTGGAAATCGTTCAAGAGTATCGCCAGAATCGCGCAAATGTCAAATTTGACAGGTTAGATCTTAAACATATCGTTATCGTATCTTGGTGATGTCTAAAAGATGTCTATTTCAAAATCCGAATTGGGCCCCCTAAAACATTATCGCCGAACTATACAATTGAAAGAATTTGTTCATTGATTAGATAAATTTGGTTGATCGTATCTCGAGGGGTCGCGGACCGGGAATTTACGGCCTCCGCCATTGTATTTACGACTAAATAAAATACGACTATTCTCCACACGAAATAGCCGTAAAATTTATAGAAATGGAACTATTTATGTCTAAATCATACGTATAGTAAAACCATAAGTTAATTTATTTAAGAAGTACATCCTTAAATTCATTGCATGCCTATACTCTAGGTACTTACCTATAGAAATAGATGTAATAAATGTAGTGCATAATACATCAAACATCAAACATCAACATTTATTCAGCAAATAGGCCACAAGGGCACTTTTACACGTCAACATTGAATTTACATAAAAGCAAAAATAATAACATCAACAATTTTATAAAATAAAACTAACAATTCAATCTAACGTATTACAATTACTAAGAGATGTATATGGTCTCTTAATGTCGAATTACATACAAAATACAGATAAAAAAACACACACAAAAAAAATCTATAATATTTAGAGGTGTAAATGTCTCTAGGTGTCAGAACTATAAGATTATATAGTTTATCAAGTTATCCTTAGAGATGTATAAGGTCTCCAAGAGTCAATATCCTGTATAATTAATACATTCATTAAAAGAAAAGAAACATACGAGAACAGAATGAGGCGTCTCACTGTAATTAATTAATAAAAGTTACTAAGTATAATAGCTCGTGTTAGCTTAACAGACCAGTCTCCACAAACAGCACCCGTTCACGAGTATGACGCGTATCTCAGCCATCGCCTCCCTCAACCTTCATTCGGGAAAGTGGCGACCCGATCAACAACGCCACCGTAAGCAAAGACTTTTAAGCGAGCATGACATGTTCAAGCTACCGGCCTATATTAATATTAAAATAGTAATAACATGTAGCTGTAAGACACGGCATTTTGTGCTCATATGTTACATAAAAAGACAGTAATATAGCTTCACATAATTACTAGCCTAAGTTGACTTAGAGATGTAAAGGTCTCTAAGTGTCAGAAACATTAAAAATATAGGTAAGTATGTACAATCAAAAATAAAAATCAAATAAATAAATATGTACTTAGAGATGTATAAGGTCTCCAAGTGTCCAAAACTAAAATTAAATTAAACAATATAATCAAGCGAGAACATCATTGTCTCATGTGTCAATTCTACTGGACACTAGCATATTTAATTCACAATGTAAAAAAAAACAATATTTATTTAATTCTTATTATACTAATGAAATCAAGCTACCGGCTTAAAAGCATCTCTATCGTTTATAAAATCATTTACAGTGTAGTACGCCTTACGTAACAAGGAGTGCTTAATGTGCGACTTAAATTTATGAAGTGGTAAATTCACTACATCAGTGGGGACTTTGTTATAAAAACGTGTACAGTTCCCGACGAAAGACGTACTAACCTTACGGAGGCGGTGGGCGGGCACAGCAAGTTTATGTTTGTTTCTAGTGTTATAGTTATGGATATCACTGTTAACCTTGAATTCGTGGATGTTTTTCCGAACATACATAATATTCTCTAGTATGTATTGAGATGCAACGGTAAGAATGTTAACTTCTTTGAATTTCTCTCTTAGGGATACTCGAGCGCCCAGTCCATAGATGGAACGTACAGCTCGTTTTTGCAGCACAAATATTGTCTGAATATCTGCCGCTTTTCCCCACAACAGAATTCCATAAGACATAACACTATGGAAGTAACTAAAGTATACCAGCCTGGCCGTCTCTACGTTTGTCAGCTGTTTGATTCTCCTCACTGCATAGGCTGCTGAACTAAGTTTTCCGGCTAGAGTGCCTATATGTGCATGCCATTGCAGTTTGGAGTCTAGAGTGACTCCCAGGAAAACAGTTCGGTCCTCAAATTCCAGCGTATCACCTTTTATTTTAATCTTGCTGTTATTTACCTGCTTGACGTTAGGTAGCGTAAACTTGATGCATTTGGTTTTCTTGGCGTTCAAAAGCAAATTGTTTGCCGTAAACCAGTTTACATTGGTAGATAGCGCGTCATTAATGCTCTCGAAGCTATTTTCCTTTCTGTCCACTTTAAATATAAGGGAAGTGTCATCTGCAAATAACACTATATCATGTCTATCTTGCACAACTTTTGGTAAGTCATTAATGTATACCAAGAACAGGAAGGGACCAAGAATTGAACCTTGAGGCACTCCGAGGGCTACCGGGGACCCCGCCGATTGAGTTCCATTAATAACTACTCGCTGAGTTCTATCCGAAAGGTACGATGAGACCAGGTCAAGGGCACTAGCTTTTATCCCATAGCGGCTTAATTTTCTCTTTAAATTTTCGTGATCAACGCAATCAAATGCCTTTGACAGATCACAGAAAATTCCAACAGCATCTTGAGCTTTTTCCCAAGCATCAAAGATGTGTTTTAGAAGTACCGCACCGGCGTCAGTAGTTGATCGACCTTTGGTGAAACCAAATTGATTGCTGTCAAGCAGTTTGTTTCTGTTGAAATGTGACAATAGTTGATTCAGAATAAGTTTCTCGAACACTTTGCTTAATGCCGGTAGTATTGAAATCGGTCTAAAGTTCGTGGGATCTGTTCTCGTTCCTGATTTAAACAGAGGGATAATTTTGCTATGTTTCATAATATCTGGAAAAATTCCAGCATCAATGCATCTGTTGAAAATCTCAGCTAAGTATGGTGTAATTGACTCAATGATGGAATCTAATACTTTGACAGACAGGCCCCAAAGATCTTCTGTTTTCTTTAAATTTAAAGATCTAAAAGTCTTAAGAACTATATTCGATGAGACATACGAAAATTTGAAGATTTCTGTACATTCTGCCACATTTGTCTTCAAAATTTCTTCAGTGACGTCTGGCGATGAATTAAGGGATCTTGTTGTTTCTACCGGGATATTCGAGAAAAACCGCTCAAAGTAATTGTTTTCAATCGTATTTTCTTTGAAACGTTCGTACTTGTCATGCTACTTCAGGTATTCATATACGTTCAGGTAATTTTTTTTGCAGAAAAAGGAGCACAGAGGAGGTCTCTTTCCGCACAAACTCTATTTTTGTTTGCCTGAGTGAATATCATTTATCACTTTCACCATTCGCCCAATTTGCCTGTAACAAATATAAGAGATACTTAATTATGTACAATATTTACCTCGCAAATTCCAACTGCCACTAATCTAGAATAATAGATACTAAAACAACATTTCATGGATACTAAGGTAATTAAGTATTTACACCAATAGCCGGAATACATCAGCATGAAATTTATTGTGTTATAAAATTTACCGAAATTACCTCCATAAATAAAGGTCCCGTGTGAATAGTTAGTGCCCCTACACCTCCGTGACATTAGGTTTACCTTCGTCAAATGTAACTTTGAGTATAGACGAGTTAATAAAACAGACAGGGCACCGGCACTATACTCTGTATCTTTCTTCTTCTTCTTCAATTTAAGAGGTATCCTCTTGTCGGTGGAGTATTTTCCATTTCTCCCTCTCGTAAGTCATATCCTTGATCTCTTGATACGACACGACATCAGCTTTTTCTTTTATTTGGTCTACATAGCTTTATCTTTAGGTGTTCTATACTCTGTATCTTTAGGTGTTTAAATAAAAGTAAACAAATAATTTGTAAATTTTCGGGTAGTTTTATTACATTTATTGGTTAACCAACCATATACATAACCGCCTGGATCTGTCACTAAACGACCTGACTTTAACCTACATTATTTGATCATGTAATGTTCTCATGTACCCTCAACTGGCTTAAGGAGCCATTTGAGGGTAGATTTTGTTTACTTTTATTTAAATACTTAAAGATACAGACTTATAGAAACCTACAGACGTGCAAGTTGCGGAGAATGTCTAGAAAAGGTCTCGGAAATTTCATAGGAAATAAGTGTCTTTGGGCGACGGTAATTGATTTTGATTGCTTACCATCAAGCGATTCGTCTGGTGGTTTGCCTACACATACTTGTGACTCGAATTAAGTTATGTATTGATCATTCGATTTTACCGTTTTTTTTTTATAACTTTGTAATATTGTAACACGGCTGTTTTGAAAGGGGGTAAAATAAATGAATGGAAAGCTCCGGCTTGTCTAAAATGGAAACAGCCATGTTAACAAAATAAAATTAAATCAAAATTAAATAAAATAAACTAAATGGAAACCGTGCTGTAGGAAAGCTAAGAGGAGAAACAATTAAACAAATTTATATCTAATAAACTTTATTAACCTAATAAACTATTTGAAAAGCTCAGTGGCAAAGCTGGGTCGCTTCACAGGTTCAAGTTATAAGGGTTTACTCCAATTAACTAAATTCTGAAATACCTAAGTTTTATGCACCAGAACTTTCAAAACTTTAAACTGAAATAACTATTGCTTGAAATTACATTTTAAATTTGTAGCCGAGCGCAGACGCAATTTAAAAATTAAAGATGCATCGGACCGACCTCAAAAGCTGCTACCGGACCTGGAGCAGCGGGGAGCGACCTCGCCTATCCCCGGGAAGCTGGCTGCTAACCTGGTTGGAGCCGGCCAGTGCAGATGGCGTGGGATAGATCCCACAGCATTTTAAAAGTTCAAAACATCTTGAAACATCGAAAGCTTCTAGAAACATCGAAAGCTTCTAGAAACATCTAGAAACATCCCGGCTCCTGCAAAGCGAGAAAAGGATACATTAGCCGACGCCTTAATGGCCGCTAAAGAAAATATGAAACAATTGGAAATTTAGCTCACCGCACTGGAAGCTGTTAGAACTTCTCGCGGAGCACTCCCAACCCTCGAGCAGGAGTCAACTCTGTAAAGAACCAAAACCTGGTTAAGAACAAACCCACAACGTTTCGCGCCATTGCGGAATTGATCACAACTAAATTCCATTTGTACTTACTCAGTGGAACACACCGAAGGACTCTAACTGCTTCCACCATTTTGACCACCATGTGGAATGTGTGGTCTTACCACAAAATAGGGCTCATGCGAGCGTGCGTCCCCGGAGGGGTCCACACATCAAAAGTCCCTGTCACCTCAGAATGACCTCCTCATATCTTGAGAACAAAAGGCCAAAAACAAAAGTAGGGTGCCAATCCCTGAAGACACAAATCCTTCGAAAATTCTGAACTGATTTATCTAGAGAACTCTTTCTTGAGCCTAAGAAATATATTTTATCATTAAATCTAATAATGTTTCATTTCAGAGCCACTTTGTCAGTCTGTAATTTCTATGTTTTGTTTTACATCAATATTATTTTTTATCTAAAAAAGTCATACCTAAATCATACGAAGTTTTCCTGGAGTGACAACATAAATATCTCAAGTTTTAATTATTTTTACTCATATGACAACCCCGACAACAGATAAGCATCGAGAGGTGCATCTGAATGCAACAGATTATGCATATAAATGCAATCAATGTGGTATGTTTTGGACACCGTTAAAAACGTTGAAATTGGAAGAGGTATTTTTCTTTTAATTATCAATCGACCCAAAATACTTATTTTAAATTTAGAAAAATGTACTACGTTACAATATCTGAGAGACCGAGCTTTGCCCGGAAAACATATAAAAACTCAAAAATGCGCGTTTTCCCAGAGATAAGACTTAGCTAGATCGATTTTTTCGCCCCGAAAACCCCAACTAGTAAATTTCATCTAAATCTTTAGAACCTTTTCCGAGATCCCCGAAATATACCTATTTAGGTGTCCGTGCCTTCGCTTGAACCACATTATGAGATAACACCCTTGTAACTCAGCCCTAATCAAGCGAATTCATCAACTAGTAGCGCCATCTATCGCGCCACTCAAGTACTAATGTCGCCCGGTTGCCAGCGCTCGGCTGCTTTCTCTTCAGTACGCTTTTGTAACTCAGCCGAGCAACACGTTTACAAAGCAAGTTTAAAAAGATCGAGAAATTTAAATCGAAAAAATATTTTGAAAATCTCCGACTTCGTGACATTCCGCTCGGTGCCCATGGCCCAGCGACGAGACGCAGTGACCTTCCTACAGGCACCGTCATAAAAAGTACACGGGTACTTACGCCTCATGGCCTTGTCCTGTGGGATAACAAGCGTCGTCCCGTGAGACGACATGGCGTCGTCCCGTGAGACGACAAGCGTCGTCTCGTGTCTCGTGAGACGACAAGGCGTCGTCCCGTGAGACGACAAGGCGTCGTCCCCAGGGCTGCCAGTACATAAATCTTGATTATGCAATCCTGTATCCGCAATTATACGAAATTCGATTGCATTATACGAGTACAAAAAAAAAACTATTATTTTAAATCGATTTTTTAATAACTGGTTAATTTCGGTTTTTGGGGTAAGCCCCCAAATTGCGGGGATCTTTCTCTTTTACTCCAATGACAGCGTAATAAGAGTGACAGAGAAAGATGCCCGCAATTTGCGCACTTGGATTTTCGCGGTTATAGCCCGCGTTGACGTGTATTTAAGTAGTTGCCGTTCCATTAAATCGTATAACAGTATTGGCACACTGTTTTTTGAAGCATTGACAGTAGTTTAACATCTGTGTTTTTTTCGTATCCAATTATACCGATTGACCAACTATACGACATGTATACGAAAATAATTTCATTATACGAATTTCGTAGCCTATTATACGATCTGGCAGCCCTGGTCGTCCCGTGAGACGACAAGGCGTCGTCCCGTGAGACGACATGGCGTCGTCTCGTGAGACGACAAGGCGTCGTCCCGCGAGATGACATGGCGTCGTCCCGCGAGACGACATGCGTCGTTCCGTGAGACGACATGGCGTCGTCCCGTGATCGTCCTGACAGACGACATGGCAGCGTCTTGTAAGACAACGAGCATCGTCTCGTTAAAAGACCTTGTGACATTCCGCTCAGTGCCCATGGACCAGCGATGAGAATAAGTGAGCTCCTATAGCCATCATCATTGAACAGAATACGGGTATAAATGGCACATGGCGTCGTCCCGTTGGACGACAAGCGTCGTTGCGTGAGACGACATAGCGTAGTCCCGTGAGATGACATGACATCGTCCTGTGGGACATCAAGCGTCGTCCTGTAAACAATAAGGCGTCATCCTGTGATACGACAGGCATCGCGATGAATTACGTCATCATGTGAGAAGACATTGCGCCATCTTGTGGTATCGTCCCGTAAGAGGATATTGCGTCCCAAGGGACTACATTGCGTTGTTCCATAAGACTACATTTTGTCGTGTCGTGAGACATTAATGCGTCGTCCTATGAGACGATATCGCATCGTCCTCTGAAATGACATTGAAATGACGTTATCTTGTTAAACAAAAACCGTTGTCTCATCAGTCTCATGGCCTACCACTAACACGGTAGTGGACGACTTATTGGTCGCTTTATCGATCGATGTCTGCACGGCCGGACTCGCATTTAAAATCTGCATGGTCATGAACCAATGTGCGACCCAGTTAGTAGACGTCATCATCATTGTAGCCGACCAAATGGTGTGTCACCTTTTAGAACGACGAGCAGCAGAATTTCTATTGGCGGGTTTGGCGCGAAATTGATAACGAAATGTAGTTACAGTAATTGTTTCAACCTGCCGGGAAAAAAGGACGGTTTCCGTCTTGGTCGTGTACAAATGTTGGTCTTGGTCGATAACTGCCATCTCAATTGCCGTGAGATACCAAACAAACCAAAAATATACATTCTGAGGATCCTAAACTGAATGACTAACTGGCCATGGAAAATAGCAGTTAAGAAACTGTGAAAAGCTCTTCCCTTTTCACAGTACAAAGTGAAAAACCGTGTGTTATACTTTGCCCAACTAGATCCTATACCAAAAAGAGAGAGGGGGAGGCAAGAAAAATTGACGTTAGCTTTAAAGAAGGAAAGAAGACTAAAACTCTCTCTTCTAAATAGGAATACTACACGTATAATGCCAATTCATTAACGGCTCTGTCATAGGCTAACAAAAGATATCTCTTTATTGCGGCTCTAAACCTGAAAATAAATAAAGAGTTAATGATATATATGAGTGTATAATCATCGCACTAAATCCCTCTCTTAAATGATGAATGACTATGAGACTTAATAGTGTCTTTGGGAATACTGAAGCATCTCTAAATATTGACCATTAGCTAAAAAATTGCGACCTGTCACAGATAAATCTTTTACTTAGGTTAAATCGTCTACTATGTAGCTGTGAAACTGAGACCACTGAACTAAGAGTAATATCTAGAAAACACAGGGGCAGGATCGCATTCCGTCCAAGAGACCGAACTGACAAAGGCATTTTTAATGCTGTAAGCAACAAGCTCCACTTCGGAAGAGTATCTAAGCAGCGGGTTGTCAATCAACCTGCGCCGTCGGTATAACAATCATGTATCATAAAACGTTGACCGTAAACGTTACATAGTTCAATTTCAAAGGAAATGAACTCCTACTGGTGATATAACTATCGGAAACAGACGGCATTTGTAGGAGGTGCTTTTACATAATGTCTAAAAGGACCCTATATAGTACAATATTAATTTAGTACGGCAATCCGCATAGTTACCCATGATTGTTCAATAGGAGGTGAAACATCGGCTTCTTTAATGGTAATTGTTATGCCTATGTAGACGATGAAGCGCCCCTTCAAATTACTTATGTAAATAAATAAAGAATTTATGAAAAGATTTTTCGTAAGTTTAGTTAGAGTGGAGTTACTGATTCTGTTTCGAAAAATCGCGTATTGAATTAGAGGTGAAGCCGACTAAGGGACTAAACTGTCGAACCAACAGCCACGGTCTACGGCTTTACCTACATCTAAACAATGATTGTTTAATTTTTCCAAATAGATAAATTAAAATGAAGTCACTTCAGAAACTTTGAAACCTAGTGGACTGCGGTGCAAGCCAATATACATACAAATGTACAACGTACGTAAACGTACATACTATCCGTAATATGTAGAAAATATTTGCAGGCAGTCACCGATACCAGATACCGGATTCTGAAAGAACACGGACCAGAAATATCCTTCTTTCGATTTCCAGATGAGAGGCTTCCTTGGCAGATAAGGAAGTACTCACATGATTTTATAAAGAATAACAACATACGGTGGTTCAGGCAAAATGCAAGATCTAAGCGAAATGTGATCCTGGTAGTGAATCATGACTACAAATATGTTCGCCGGTTAAATAGAGCCTGCAATTTACTCTAAAAATCAACACTAGTTCTGCTGACATTGCAGCATTGCCAGATCTAAGTACTACAAGCTTAGCTGAAAGGTAGTAGTCCAGGGACTCCAGGGTTTACAGCATACTGTTGTAACAAGTCTCGTAGGGCATGTAATTGGAAACATCATCGTCAATGCAATCAATTAGAGTTCCAGGTGTAGTACCCTACAAAATTATCGTATCTTGGTTATAGGGCAGATGTGCTGCTAATAGAATTACAGTATTAGTTGTGAAGACAACTACAATTCATATATTCATGATAATATGCTTACATCATTGAATATAAGATATCTGTAGACATATATCAGTGTTACGTCAGGCGTAGCTCACTCCGCGATTTTGTCGCGTCGCTCCAAGTACATGCGGCCCACACCAATTTTGGTGTCTAGCACTAGTAGTTGCCGCGCACCGCTATGTAACGGACACCTGCTCGCGTTTGCGCCACCTTGCGGTCATAATCTGTCGTAATAGACGCGTTTTGTTAGAGAGTGAACCTTCTGTACCTGCAGTACATACTATTATTTATTCTATGATTACGTCAAGGTAGTGACATAAATATAATATGTCGCAGAAAGGCCAAGATCATCAAATAATTGTTTATTTGTGGGCATCATGATGCCTAATTAACCCTAGGGTTCCCTCGCGACAATAAAAACAGTCTAAAATCAATTGATACACAACTTAATTGCACGAAAGCCAATAAACAACATACAACGTCCTTGTATTGCTAAATTTCTAACCAAAGTACCTAAAAATTATTAATAATAGCAATTCAGCCTATATACGTCCCACTACGGGGCACAGGCCTCTTCTCACTCGCGAGAGGGCTTGGGCTAGGGTCCCCATGCTGGCCTAATGCGGATTGGGGCTTCAAAGTACAAACTAATATTTGGTAATGAATGCGTCTACACAAGTACACATGTTAAGGTTTGACAGGAATTGTGCCACAGCATCGCCCGCGCGCGCCGGTGCTGGCGCTGCACTTGAGATTAGATGATATCATGAGACACCCGTGGCTTGTGCAACTACAATGCTATAATGCCAAGAACTTATTGGTTCTCACCATATACAAATAATAATAATGTTTTAATTTGTCTGGGTGTTACGAAAGTTTCGCAATTGGTTTGTAAAGGTTGCACTACAATTTAAAGTGGATAGGTCCACCTCCTCTTTTCTTAGAAAGTCAAAGAGTCTTCCACCATCAATCAAGAGGTTTTTACACTCTTATAGAATATTGTATGTATACAAAAGCATTAAAAACTCACAAATCGTGCTAAGTCTAACAATAAAGCATCGTACAATCCATTACCAGCGCGCGAACCATAAAATCTTCAGTTTGGGAATGAGCTTGCCACCAGAAAGAGTTAACATTAAACAACCTACAATTACAAGCCTTTGTTATAATTAGCCTAAAAATTATAGGTGAAGGCATTGGAATTATTCAAAGATTAAAAAATCTTCTAAAATATCCTACTTGGTAGACGGATCTTCAGTCTACGCACAATATCATGGAGAGATATCATCCACAACAACCGGAGTTGTCAGCATCACTTTAAATTCATAATCATCGCCTTCATACGATTGTCACCTGCGTGTCAGTGATTTTGTTCATTCGTTAAATACATTCGCTTGCATGACTGACAAGCATATAATATAAAAGCTTGGTTGACCCGGCACCAGCTTAATTGGCATGTTTCCAGTTATCTGTGATTCATAATTGACACTTGAAATAGGTAGGAGGACTAGGAGGGCTACCTTTTCATATAAGAATTAATATCTATTCATGAATTACTATTAATATGGTTGTTTTTAAAGCAACCCTCGCCTAAAACTAATCAGTAAGGTAGGATGTTTATCGGCTCAGTTGAAACTACTGCTGAGAGTTGTTACTAGTTAGTAACGCATCATGAAGTGTTGTATTTTCTTTTTCACTTTCTGACGCTACTTTCAGGCAGAGGAGTACTCGATTCGAAATAAATCTCAATGGCTTCCACAAATAAGTTTATAATTATTATTTTTTTTTACACATTTGTTTACGGAATATGTTGTCCTTATGTAATGATAGCCCATTAACAAATAAACCTGGTATACCTAGTCAATAACTATTTATATCTAAATAATGACAATGTCGTATTCTAGTGGGTACCTATACTTACGAACATTTGGTTATTTGTCCACATAGACGTATATAACATTACATCTGGCCTATCATATGATGCAACTTACCAATTTATATTAAATTGTTGGAAAATACGATAAATCAGAGAGGACCCAAGCTTTTCCAATTAGTTACAAATTTTAAACAGTTGATGGGCCGACAGTGCTATTTCTGTGGTAAGCAGTAGATAAGTAGTAGTAATATCATTACATCATACAACAAAACCTTTTTATCACCTAGTGGGAAAACATCAAGCATCAAAGGAAAGCATCAGAGGTAGCTTGGACGGGTTTAATGTAAAACTCACTCGATGTGGTTCACGTTACATGCATCAGAGCTAATACTTCAGATAGTGGTTACATTTAAAAATGGTACGACCTACAAGTACCTTCTTTTATCTTTAATTATGATTTTAGGGACAGTTTTTCAACTAATAATTACACAGTTTTGTTTTATATAAAAAGTTAAGTAATTTTATAGTCGCAACGAATAACTTATGTTGCCAGTCAGTGCTAACAATTGTCTCATCTATCGGTAATTTCAAATAAGGAAAATCTAGTTTGACGCAAACAATCCTTTAGTATATCTATATGGAATAAATTTCAAGACCACGTTCTTATTATGTGATTTTTGCATAAATATAAATATTATCAGTCACAGTACGCCCGGACCAGCGCCGGCAGAGGTTTAAACACGTCTCATAATGTGGTTCAAGCGAAGGCACGGACACCTAAATAGAACCGTTTTTCCCCCGAAGGGTAAAAAACGGATATTTAGGTTCCTGCCGAAGCTTGAACCACACCTAAGGGCCTTGCCGGCTTATGTGGTACTGAAGAGAAAGCAGCCGAGCGCTGGCAACCGGGCGACATTAGTACTTGAGTGGCGCGATAGATGGCGCTACTAGTTGATGAATTCGCTTGATTAGGGCTGAGTTACAAGGGTGTTATCTCATAATGTGGTTCAAGCTTCGGCAGGAACCTAAATATCCGTTTTTTACCCTTCGGGGGAAAAACGGTTCTATATACAAATAAACAAGAATTGCTCGTTTAAGGTATTAGATATTAAACATATTACAGTCATCGTTTAGGTCCTTTATAACTTTTTATATGATTAACAGTCCTTATTTTTCATTCGTCACAACTTTAGTTTACTTCTCAGAGTACTATAATTTTGGCTTACGTACTATAATACTAATTATAAGTATCAAAACTTAACGATAGATGACCTTGACCGTTATGCACAGATTTCATTGTCGTATATACAGGATGTTTTTTGACCCTGATTTTACGGTAGGTACACAACCATACGTTCATATGGGTCGTCTATTAAGCAATTTAGTTGAATATTATACAGTGTATAATATTTATTATAAGAAACTATACTACTATTGGACGTAGTTACGCGAAAACGTTCCAACCCACAGCGACCCCATTTTGAGATAAACGCAATTTTGTGTTTTAGCGGTACACTTTTTCCCTGTAATTATTTCAGGCAAATACTATTGGTTTTACTGTGGAATGCCAAACTGGTTATTGAATGATATGCATATTTTTTGTAAATACATAATACAAGGGCATATAAATAGGTAAAACGAGTTTGAAACGTTTTCGCTAAATTTAATTTTGTATGAAACTTGTTAAATAGCAATTATGCATAAACGTTCCAAAACGAATTTAAGTGTATGTAATGAATTTAAATTGACCTAAAGCATATAACATTGTTTTCTTCTTTTTGGTTATTTAAGTTTGATTGGTTAAGTTTTGGAGGAGGAAACAGTCGAGTACGAAACCTCGATTTTTGAGATTTTTACGCAGGATGTTTCGCCTGTCCTCTAGGCTCTGAGCAGCCCTACGGACATCCGCCTCGTTTTCCCCCAGGAGGGCTAGGTCGTCTGCATACCCAATAATTCGGTGGCTACCGTTCAACTCTACTCCGCCACCAGAGGCTATAACTTTCTTGGTGACATATTCGAGCACCAAGTTGAAAAGTATGGGAGAGAGAGCATCTCCTTGCTTGAGACCCGTACCGACATCAAACTGGTCTGTTAGGCCGACTCCCGTTTTCACCGTCATTTTGCTCGTTGAGGAAGAGGCAGTGAAGGTTGACCTATGAATTAGTCGGGAGAAAACTGAGTACCTTCATATGAAGCGATACAGAAATAACTCTATTCGTAGGAAAGATCTCACTATAGGACAAACCTCTTACAAAGGTGTAGAGAAATTTAAATATCTTGGGTGTATCGTCACAGACAGCAATCGGAGGGAAGAGGAGATCCAAACCCGAATTCAGAACGCGCTCCGGTGCACAGCTGCTCTTCTTAAAGTGTTGGTGTCCAGGCTAATGACCAGAAAGACGAAACTCCGTATATACAAGACTATAATCAGACCGATCTTGATGTACGGATGCGAAGCCTGGAACCCTAACACAAAGAGAGGAATACGCACTGCTGGTGGCTGAACGAAGGATCTACCAGAAGATACTTGGACCCACTCGCGGAGAAGATGGCTCATGGAGGATACCTACGCAGGAACCAGGAAATCGAAGATCTAGTGGCCGAGCCCAATATAGTCGGAGAAACGAAAGCCTCAAGACTCCGATGGCTCGGGCACGTGGTCCGTATGGGTGAAGATCGAGCGGTTTGGAGAGCGTACTCGGGCCGTCCGGAGGGTCGACGACCGGTTGGGCGTCCTAGGTATCGCTGGAGCGATGAGGTCGTGAAAGATCTGAACGAGCTCGGTGCCGTCGATTGGACAGAAACGGCGCATGACAGAGAAGCATGGCGTTCCTTAGTGTCAGAGGCCAAGATCCACTTCGGGTCACTGCGCCACGGCAGTAAGTAAGTAAGTAAGTATGTTTCGCCTGTGCTGCAGTTGTACTTATCGCACTAATTTTAAGGGCGGAGTCAAGTTTCTAAATAAGTACACAGACAGAAAAGTGATGGGCAATCGTCGACATTTAATGTCGATAATCTAGTGATGTAAGAAGCGCTGGTGGCCTAGCGGTGAGAGCGTGCGACTTGCAATCTGGAGGTCGCGGGTTCAAACCCCGGTTCGTACCAATGAGTTTATCGGAACTTATGTACGAAATATCATTTGATATTTACCAGTCTCTTTTCGGTGAAGGAAAACATCGTGAGGAAACCGGACTAATCCCAATAAGGCCTAGTTTATCCTCTGGGTTAGAAGGTCAGATGGCAGTCGCTTACTTAAAAACTAGTTCCTACGTCAAATCATGGGATTAGTTGTCAAGTGGACCCCAGGTTCTCATGAGCCGTGGCGAAATGCCGGGATAACGCGAGGAAGAAGAATCTAGTGATGTAAGAAGTTATCGATAAACCGTCTTGTGTGAAAATATCTAGATCATCCTGAGAGACAAGGGGTTTTGGGTTGAGAGGGAACACATTTTTGAAGTTATGTACCTATAAAATCTATTTTGAACTTTTTGATTCTAATATTTCAAAATTGAAATTGATATGAAATTTATTTTATTGCATGGTCATGGGTTTACAAAATTCTTTAGGTACAAGATTGGCGATTCGAAATCTCGCACGAAATATCCGAATAGAGATTGGGTATAATATTTTAATTTTTTGTTTTTTTTTTGAGGTTGGGTGTTTCGAGATCTCGAGAGTCACACTTTCGAGATCGAGATTAATATCTCGACGAGATCGAATTTGACAAAGTAACTAAAAATGAGTTATTTTAATCAAAAATCTCTAAGAATTCCATATTCATAAATATGTCGGCGGCACATCGGCATATTTTTTTTTCAGATTCCTGCTACCCTTTTTAAAAAAAAATTGTAATTATAAAAAAATGTAAAATACGTTATTTAGTCTTTTCTACTTTACTCACTTTTTTGTTCGAAAGGGCATTTTTTGTTCTAAAAATAGATTCCTTATCCTAAATTTATCCGAAAATAATATATTACATGCCCTAATAGGTATAGTTTTAGAGAAATGCAGCTCCAAGTGAAGCGTGGCAGTGTTGTACTTCCCCCCCCCCCACTAATTGAGAGGTGGCTCTCGATGTCTCCCCGGTCTGTATCTGCTCAAGACCAGCTAAGAATCAACTGTGCCAAGTTTCAGCGCATAGTCACAAAGTGCAAGGTCCCCATACAACGTTGTGCGCTAACAAACCAGCTACATGACATTTAATGACAGGTAGGTCCGCGGCGGCGTTTCGTTTCACATGTGCGTTTCGTTGGTGCTGTCATTTTACGGGAGCAAAGAGTAATAATGTTGCCACCTTTATTGTAAATAGTCCATTGATTGTTTTGACTAAATACATAAACTTAAATATACCATAGTTATTTATTTTGGTAAAAAAATTTATTTTCTCTCGAACATATTTAATAGCAAAAATGGATCAAGTATACGTGGATCGTTTATAGCAAAAAATTAGAAAATAATATATTATAATAAAATGTTCCAATTTATTTAGAACAGTCTTCGCAGCTTAAAAAAACAGTATGGATTAATCTAATAGGTTTCAAATTACATGGAACATTTTTGCAGAAATAAAAAATGTATAAAGATTTTGCAAAAACGTTCCAACATACATGGATCATTTAAGAAAAAATTAAATGTGCGTTTTATGAATTTAGTATAATGTTTCAAGACAAGTGGAACATTATAACGATATGTTATTCTATAAGGAGTTTTTAACAATATGTTTCAGTATGCATGTAATGTTTTTACTTTATTTTGAGTACACGTCCTTGGTATAATGGTGGGTTGGAACATTTGGGTCAAACTTTATTGATGAAACTAACCTAAAAATACTAGCATCTTTGTGTGCACATGATGTAATATGTCAAAAATAGTACCCTGGTTATGGTAACTCATTTTCGAGTGACTTGTGGGTTGGAACGTTTTCGCGTAACTACGTCCTATTGTCAACTGGATAATGGGACAAGATAACAACAAAAATAGTTAATCCATCCAATAATCTCTATAAAAAGGGCCTTTAATTTATGAATATGGCACAACTTACTGCTGCCCTGGGTTCGAAAAGTATGAAAATATCAAGTAGGTACTTAAATTAAGCGTAATTAATTCTTTTTACGAGTATTACACAAACATTAAAATAAAATATATTACTTAAATGTTAAATGCTATGATTTTCCCCAACGAGCCAAAAAACTTAACGGGTTCATTACGAACTACATTCAAGACTAATATGTTTCTCAGGAAAACTATGTAGAAAATTGAACCCTATTTTAAGTAGCATAAACTCACATAGAATATTGGTCTACGGTTAAATTGTGCATGGAAAAACCAGCAATTTTCCAAAGAATTTACGATGGCGTGAAGTGGTTATCGGGCACTCAGAGGTTAATTTACACCTTGGTTAATAAAAAGGGGAAACGTAAGTGGCTATCTCGGGGATAAACTAATACAATTTTTAAAGGTCGTTTTGAGCAGGCTGACACTATGGCGGCATTGTAAAGTGTTAGCAATTTATCACAATACATTGGACACAATATGGAAAAGATAAAAAAATACAAGACCAGATGATTTTAATTATTTCACCGTCAAAAGGGCAAATTTTCTTCAAAGGTATGAATAAATTACTTTCTCTCATAAATCGGATAAGGAACCCTACATTTACATAGCTTTATTAAGACATTTTGAAACAAGAAATATCAAGAACGAACCTCTTAACTGATTTTTTTAATGAAATGAAACGCTAAGTTCCCATTTAATTTACACCTTAGTAAAACACGGTGCATGCCACACGCAAGCTAGTTCATAGAAGCTCGATGCTATTTATTGTGACGCTATGCACTATGCAGTCGTACCTAGTTTGACACGAACTGTGTAACGCACATACAAATGAGCGCCAGAACAGAACCCCTAGTTTAAATTTCATTCTATAGCATGACTGACGTAGTACGGCGCGTTTGCGTTGTCTCGTTTTGTATGGGATTTTGAATAGCGCGCCAAACGGGACGTTTTTGAAACTCAAAATCTTATAATACAAAATTAGACTTAAAGCAAACGCGTACGCCACGCTATCGAATTAATTTTACACTATAGGCTCTACACATTTGCTTAGGGCCACCCCACATTTAGCGTCTTTCGAGCGTCGGCGTCTGGTCAGCTAAAAATCATGTACCTACTGTAATGATCACACATGGTAATAAACTATAATAAATATTATATTTAATACTTAATTTATGATATCCAAGTTCTACTGGCGTCATTCTAAATAACAAAACTCCCGAGTGCACTAAAGTAACCCTTTTCCATTTCTATCCAATTAATCATAATAACGATTACTACAATCCTTTGTTCCTCCACAAAACCACTTTGCATGAAATCCGCCTTTAATTCTATTCGAAATTATTATTGAGCAAAAAACAGACTAAAGAGGTTCGCTTTCAGACTTCATTTAACATTGAAATAACGAGAGATACCAGAGAATTTCTTTTGCTTTATCACTTTATTCATTCACTTAGTTCCAGGGCGAGAGAGCGCAATGGATTGTCATGTCGCTCGAGAAAAACTTCTGGCGCCTTTAGCAAAAACAGCTGACAAACCTTGATGCATCAATGTCAATAAAGTGGCCCTGCACTTTTGCAGCTGGGTGTACTTAAATAAAAACCGGGCAAGTGCGAGTCGGACTCGCGCACGAAGGGTTCCGTACCATAAAGCAAAAAAAAAAACGAAAAAAAATGCAAAAAGAAAACGGTCACCCATCCAAGTACTGACCACTCCCGACGTTGCTTAACTTTGGTCAAAAATCACGTTTGTTGTATGGGAGCCCCATTTAAATCTTTATTTTATTCTGTTTTTAGTATTTGTTGTTATAGCGGCAACAGAAATACATCATCTGTGAACATTTCAACTGTCTAGCTATCACGGTTCGTGTGATACAGCCTGGTGACAGACGGACGGACGGACGGACGGACGGACGGACAGCGAAGTCTTAGTAATAGGGTCCCGTTTTACCCTTTGGGTACGGAACCCTAAAAAAAGTATCTGATTGGACTCACGAGAAGGTACCTGTCCAGCTCTGATTTGATTTATTTTGATATACGAGTAAGTACCTGTGTTTCAGAAGGGTTTAGTCACTTTTCAGTAATTTGGAGGACAATTTCTCCCAATAAATAAGTAGGTTGAGATTGGGCAGCTAAAAAATACGTGTCTGGTTTTTTAGACTACTCTCTAACATATGTCTCTCTTCCTTCCTTGCCGTATCCGGCAATGGCGACTCCATCAACAATTCTTATCCGGATTATGAAATGCCCTTATGTGGCTCGCAAAACCAAACTTTGTCTTGAAGATGCGGTCACACGATGCGCAATGGAGTTGTCCAGTCGAGTTGCGGGTGTATGTGTAGGAGGGCTTAGGTCGCGTCTTGCGGATATGACGCTTAGCATCCAGGTCTTCCAGACGCTGCTGCTCAAATTGAGCTACTTTCTTATGAACACTAGAACGCCATTCCGATCTTTGTAATGCAATGCCCTCCCAGCAGTCAGTCGGTATCCCACAGTTGAGTACCTTTCCTTGACAGTAGGTTCCTAACCTATTTCACGACTTATTCAAATCGACTGTTAAAGATCCATACCGACTGGCAGTGTAACGCAACACCTCTAAAAGTTGCGCCAATGAATAATAGATTCGATCAATTAGCCCCAAGTTCCAGAAGTTTGTTTAATTGCAACACCACCCGAGTACTATCATTTATCGTTGAAATATTCAAGTTAACGGCTCTTCTTCAAAGAGAGTACCTATAACTTCACCTTGGTATGCTGGAATGCTGACTAAGTATTTTATTGCAGTTTTGTACTTAAATACAGTAAAACCCGCTTAAGAAGTTTCTGAATAACGACGCCAATATGCGTCTTAGGATGATATTCCACCTGTCCAATGTCATTGCGTCTCACTCTCTCATTAAACAAAATGTGACACGCAAATACACATTGGAGCAAGAAATTCGACAGCCGGAATACCAAACTTAAGCAGAAAAGCGTATTAATAAATAGATGAACCTAGGCGCGTTAGTGTGGTGAAAAATGGGGCATTATCTATGAAAAGGGACCTTATTGTCGATGGCGCTTACGCCACACAGCGTCGCGCGGCATTGTATTTATATCGCAGCATCATTAATAATGGCGTAAGCGCCATCGACAATAAGGTCCCTTTTCATAGATAACGCCACAAATGTTGTGTTACACTCGGTAGCAAAGCTTGTTTAACCCTTCGTAACGCTCAAATTCCACTTTTCAATTTTAGAACCCTCCGTTTGTTCGGGTACCAACATTAGCACGAGGAGTAAGACAACAACTTTGTCCGGAAGTAAACGAATAAATATTATTTAATTTAATATTTAATATTATTTATATATTTTTGTTTGGAAGTATTATCATTGTTCTCAATGTTACTTAAGGGAACTCTTCAAAGGTTAAGCCTTTAACTTAACCCCTCGAGCATGCGGCCTAATTAGATTATATCATTGAAAAAGTGAACGTGACATTTAAAACAATAGATTTCCCACGCATGGATCGGTAATATCAAGCATACGAGGAGTTAACTTATAGCGAATTTGCTGTCAGAAAGTACCGCTGATAAAAACTATAAGAAGATGGCATTTTAAACTGTTTAGGGATATGGTGCACCATCCGTCTAACTCGAGGTCAACGGGTTAAACCGTTAACCCAGTGTCAAATTGTACAGGTAACCGTGGTAACTCCAGGTTTAACTGCTTAACTGGCTTAGTGATTGGTGCAAAAGCGCTTATTGAAGTTATTTTTTTTGTGATACAGATTAGGAATAATATTGTCGTATGTATGTGTATGAAACGAACGCAAGTGAATGATGAGATGACGGGTGACAGAGAGGTGTGGAAGAGAAAGACATGCTGCGCCGACCCCAAGTGAATGGGAAAAGGGCAAGAGAGAATGAATGTTGATTGTCGTATTATAATTTGTCTGTCTTTCCATATTTCGGGACCGTGGGGTCCCGAACCTTTGGGAGGCATGCGTGGGGCCGAAGCCAACAGCGCAGAGGCCCTTTAAGACAAATTAATCTAAAGGCAAGGGAGACACGTGGCGGATACCATCCCCGAACGCACAATGTGATACATCCAGAGATAGTCCCCGCCAGGTGCAAAGACTATTGCAGTGCAGCACTTTTGTGCTGCGATGGGAACTAAGGTCATAGGCTATAGATTTGAATGTTGGATGGACTGGATATCGGGCTATGTGTGTATGTATCTATTTCGAGAAATATTACAGAACACACCGTTAATAATTGTCATCAAAACTGATATATCGCAGTGTAATAGTTAACTGCAATTATTGTCAATTCGCCAAACGGTTAATACTTATTTTGATGAAGTGCTGCAGCGGGTAGTTATTAATTACAGGGCAGGTGATAAATCAGAGTCATTGTACTGCACGCACCTGACCGAGTGTATTGTGATTGACGAGTTATTAATGGTGGGATGGATTATTGTGTGTATAGTTTGTGCTGTATGTTACATACATATTTATTTGTAAATATACCTAGGTTTTTATAGATATACTTAATTGTACACTTAAAGAGTGTCACTGTGTTTAGCCATTAGTCATACAAATATTTTCAGATAGTGTGTGCATATTAAAATTTAAATAATATTCGAACGCGAAGTACGGGGGACTTGCCTTGCACCATCCCACTAACCCCGGGTTAACCGGTTAAACCGTTAACCCAGTGTTAATTGTACTGGTAACCATGGACACTCCAGGTTCAACCGGTTAACCCCGGGTTAGTTAATGGTGCAAGTGGCATTAGCCTGGTCACAGAATAAATAATAGTACTAGGTACAGAAGACTCACTCTCTAACAAAACGCGTCTGTCACGATCAGCACAGATATGGCCGCTAGGTGGCGACAGCGCCACGCGCGGCTTATGGCAAACCTCAAAATTGGGGTGGAACGGATGTACCTTTAGCTACCTGTAGCAAAGCGATGAAATCGCGGAGTGAGCCACGCCTGGCCTGGTAAAGAGTGTAATTGTAATTGTGCAACCAACATCAATGTTTTCCATGCGGTGAATCACATTGAAAGCCTAAAACTTAATCAAATTGCATTCGTACACCAAATTAAAATTAGAACTAATCTGGCTGTATACGTAATCCCAAAGGTGGCTTTAAATAACACGTACAGGAGCACAAAACTATCACGTTCCAGTTCCATTCAGGGCCGTGCGTTTGCATTGTGTGCCGCGCCGGGGTGAGTTGGGGGACCAGTGTAAAGAGAGCTCGAGAAATGTAAGAGTGACATTCCATTTCCAACTGCAGCTGCAATACTGTTCATTTTACTATGGGAACGCGTCGCTGTCATTGTCAATTTCCATAGAAAATGAACAGTATTGCAGCTGCAGTTGGAAATGGAATGTCACTTTAAGACGGTCTTTAGACTGAAGCAGTGCTGCCGCAATGCATTCAGAGCCTGTTATCAGGGCCAAAAATTATATTAATTAGGGCTATAAAGACCCTTGGTTTTTTTAACTTTATTAGGTAGGTACCTAAGGTTCACTAAACAGATATCGTAGAATATCATGAGGAACATACAATTGCACATTATGGCTTAAAAACTAACACGAGATCCAAACAGGTGTACATCATGTTTTACAATTAAGCGGAAATCTTACATAGTCTAAGCAAACTCGTTTTGAAATACAATTGTTAGACGAACGAACAAACGAAGAGGTTGGCGATAGAGTCGATACACCCCCAAACTTATTCGTAAGTGCAATCTGATGTGTTTATATTACAGTTAAATACACAATTTAAAATCCATGGTGAGGGACTCAAACCCTGTCACATTTAGTAGATAAGTTAGTTTTTAAGTTATATAATTTGCTATGCCTTACGGGCATATGCACTTATCCGATATTAAGCATAAGAGCCCAAATGGGGCTCGGCTTAAAAAGTCCTGTTCAAAAAAAAAAAAATTTAAAATCCAATCTTAGTCAATTTGTTTAAGAAATGTCCTATAATATTAATTATTATTAATTTAATTTTGAAAATTGGTTGTTATGTGATTTTGGTTTTGCCTTTTCCATTCACAACTTTAGTAAAAAGCAAAACTTCGTCGAAAGCAATTCTTATACATATAATGGCTCCTCTACACGATGGGCCAACGCCGGACACTGCAAGGGACGCATTTATGCGTTAGAAGGAGCAAGTGATATTGATATCTCATTCTACCGCATAGCTGCGTCCCTTGGAGTGGCCGGCGCTGGGCCATCGTGTAGAGGAGCCATGAAAGCTGCAGTGGATGGGTTGGCTTTGGCACACGGATGTGCAACCAAGGAAGGCAGCCAACAGAGAAGAATGGCGGCGTGTTGTGAAGCTCGTCACCCACCGCGACCACGACCATTTTAACTACTTATGTGAAACGACTAAGAAGACGAGGAAGTGAATAAAATATTTTGTATTTGTTTTTAATAATACTTTCGCTGGATCGGCCCTCAGATTAACTTACTCGCATTTGGCAAGCAGTAGCAATGTCACCACTGTATTTACGTGCCATAGGCGGCCGTTGCGATCCGCTCATCGCTTACAAAAGGTCCAAACTACATTCCTCTTCAAATGGCAGATACGCCCTTTAGTTACAAGACGAGAACTTTGTTCATAATGAATGTTCGATACGGACTAGATCCGGCGCGTGTCCGGTTTGCAGTCGGCTTGCATTTTCAAATATTTTCCATTACCGATCTGCAGGTGTATTCCAGTTTAAAAAATACGATATTTTCTAAAGTCAGTGCATCTCGCTCAAACTCATTAATAAGTGGAAGCGAGATGATTATATTTTGAAATTGAGTTGCGCTTCCTGGGAGTTGAACAATATTGAATGTATTGAAACCCTGTACTTTGCGTAAGCTGTATGAAAAGCCGGTTTTTATTCTGATTACTCACTGATGTAGCGACCGTGTTGATCCTGAAACTTTTTATTGAAGTGAAAACTTCTTTAGCGGCGCTGTGCACTTTTTGAGGTGGGGAAAAAATGTTAAACTCGAGACAGCGTAAGGCGTAACCCTCTCTTTCTACCGCGTGGCGAAATTGTATGCCTGAGCCTGCTGTTTCGTTTAGGCGGCGCAGGGCGTTTGCGAGACGTCACGTGTGACGAACAATGTCACTGTGTTTTTTGATTTAAATGCCATCTAGTGAGTTTCCCTCAAACTGGTATTAATATAACTGTAGTACTCACAGTGATGTGCTTAGGGGTTTCAAGCAATGCGACGAAAAAACGCTAGATGGCGTTAACCTCAATTACATATAGTGCTGTAAAGTTGTTGAGTTTGTTACAATGTTGTTGAGTTTTCACTTCTCCCTGCACTCCCGGAGTGCAACCCGTTGTTTTTATTTCTTTTTTCATATTGATTTTTAGTTGTTGATTATTGATCGACTTGAAACGCACATCGCACAAACCATACAAAACAAAGTAAATGCAAAAGTTCACAAAGCTTTACGCGCCCCGGTTGTTGCAACTACAAAGTTAACGCGTAAGAGACAAATTACCGCACACCGGGTTACAAAGTGCACCTTTACTATGAGTTGCCATCGAAAACTTCCATTATAGGTAATTAGTTCCATATTTATGTTACGTTATGTATAGTCGCGATATAGTACGGTATAGTAGTACCTAGCAGTAGTAACTGAATAGTTTTTTAGACTCCATGCTAATTTTGCACCAACTTTGACGTGACGCGCGGGAGTGCCATTAAAAACGTCATGTCTTCATAGAAACATGACGTGTAAATAAGGTGACGTTTCCTATTTCTGTAAAATCTGTGTAAAGTTAGCTTGGTCCGTCTCTAGTCGCTATTAACAGTATTTTTCGTTGACATTTTGTCAAATATTATAATACAATACAATACAAGACTGCCCCACCACGTTGTTATGTTAATTATTTATTTAGATATTTAATTCAGGCAACAAGGCCCATATTACAAATACCTTACAGACTAACATACATATGTATTTTATAAACTTAAAACTAAACACTATTTAGACGACAAAACGCATATGCATGGTAGCTCCGTATATCCTCAAGGCATTAAGCGTTTAGGTTTCTGTAGGTCCATCTTAATTTCTCTTGCACCATCCGACTAACCCGGGGTTAGCCGGTTAAACCTCGAGTTAACATGGTTACCAGTACAATTTGACACTGGGTTAACGGGCCAACGGGGTTAGTGGGATGGTGCAAGTGGCCCTAAATGGGAAGGCGCTGTACGATTCTCCATACAAATCGTTTACGCCGAATGAGACGCGGTACCTGCAACTGTAAACTATGGTAAGGGTATTTTTACTGAAGCACAAATGCAACATAATCAGCACTACAGTTCGGTACGTCTACCGTATGTGCATTATAGAGCAAGTTCGAATGTGAACTTTATTGCTTTATAACAAGGTATACAATAGAATGAGTTTCAAATTAATGTGTGGTAGGTATGCTAAAGATGGCCTAGCTATTGCTACGAGTACAGTCGTCGTCAAAAATATGTTTACATTTTTCGCCTTGTTACAAGGGAGTAAGGTGCAAAAGTGTAAACATATCTTTGAGGTCGATGTACTAAACAAGTAGTATACAGTAGGTATATCAGGTAAAAAGCTCGTAGTTGTTTGAATGTTACAGTACAGTCAGCAGCAGAAGTTACGAAGCGGGCGAGGTGTGTTATTCTCTTTACAATAAAGTCACGTCGAGATTATTTTGAACACCAGGCCCGCTTAGCAACTTCTGCTGCTGACTGTACAAGGCAGAGTGGCTAAACATCATACACCATCGGATGTAAGGATTCAAGGCAATCATAGGTTGTTTAAACCTATGATTGCTCCAAACTGTAAAGTGTAAATCCTAATACATCTTAATTTGGTTTGTTAACAATTTGGGAACAAATCCGAAATTGTTCAAGTCACAGGCATTTTACTAAAATACTTATGAAGTGTATAATTTCCACACTGAAACATTACGGTGGCTCCACAAGGAGTCCTCCACACTGATTGTTTATACCACAAACAGTGGTGGGTTTGCAGTCTTTGCCGCCCTAGGTCCCAGGCCCTGTAGCCGCCCCTTTCAAGGCACCCATAATATTGACTACATTTTGAGTTATTTCTTGTTACCATCAGCGAAATTTTTGTCACAATTTGCGCCCCTAAATATCTTGCCGTCCTAGGCCCGGGCCTACTGTGCCTTAGGGCAAATCCGCCACTGACCTCAAAGATATTATAGCCAGTGTGTATACAACACTACTCCTAGCTAGACAACTACAGAGAGCATAATTTAATATCCGAACGCACAAAGTTTAGCTACGGCATTAGCCAGTGTAAGACGGGCTTATAATTCCATTTGTGAACGTTACCCCCGGGCCTGCAACTACAGCACTGAGTTTAATTGAAATGTTTTTGTTTTAATATATTTGCGAACACCGCTTGTACTTTAAAATGTTTTGTACCTTCACAGAAGCATTAATAGGTAACAAGCGAAACGTTTGGAAAACTAACATGAAACCGCCAACCTTTTTTTAGAAAAAAATTCCGTACACACATCACCTCCGTCACAAAAACTTTCTCTAGATATACATATCTCTCTACTGACTTTAACTGCTATTTAATCTGTAGGTGAATAAGGTTTCAAGAGCTTTCAAGGATTCTATGTGTTGCCTGCATTTCAAAAACCAGAAACACCGATCAAGATCAATTGCAAGAGTCCGCTTACCATCAAAGTGGACAGTACAAAGGAAGGCTGGTACCATCTGTTTGACATGATAATGTTGTAAAAAACCGACATAAATTCAATAAAAAGTCCATTAACACGAAAACAGATTGAAAATAGATTCCGATAAAACCCTCGAATCTTTTCTATTGTGGGCTCCGCTCGGGGCATAATTCAGTGATATTGCTCGTGAAATTGGTAGCAGCACTTTATGACGTCACCGCCGAGTAATATTTAGTATTTGTATGAATAAAAAGGGTAAGTTGAAAATGCTTGTGTTAATTTGAAAAATGTAGGCGTGAAGGGATATCGTCTCATAGAAAATTTGAATTTTGCGCCTTTTTCTACTGACAAGATTTGCTTGACAAAGTATATTTTCGACCGTGCAGCCTGATAGAAGAAGGCTGCAAAAGTTTTCTACGCGAAAATGACGTACCTATTTCATAAACTGTCACTGAATTTTACGATAATTGGCTACAACACTAAACCACCGTTATATTTTTTTCACCGCCACCGCGTTTATAGCGGTTTTATGAAACGGCAAAGTAATAACAATACTTAACAATAACAATAAAGAGCTGTGCCAGAACAGGCCGAATAATTACTTTTGTGTCGTTAAAAGAAACATGTGTCCGGGTAGAATTAACTTTGAGCATGAATTCTTTATTGTGGGGAGGCAATATTGGTGAGGGACACATGCGTGGCCTAAAATATTTACTCCTTCGAACTCCTAGCGATCTAAATTAGTGAAAAGGTTGTCGACGACTGGCTCACAAGGAGTGCACGCTATGGTTTTTTTTACTAATATTTGGGGACAATCTTACTACCTCCAAAAACCAAGCAAAATATCCACTATGGGTATATACAAGGCGACGATATACATACATAGGTGAGGGAGGTAGGGGACCATTGAGCAGTCGGGAGGCTCGGGCACCCCCAGCTTTCAATAACTGGACATCAATATACTAAAATGAATTCTATTTATAGGTGAATAGAATTCATTTTTGGTTTGGGGTGGCCAGTTACTAAAAATGGCCAGTTACTGGCGTATTACCCTATTTGTCCACGTATTTATATCCCTTTAAGTACCTATGTGTATCGTTGCCCAATACTTAGGTATTAACCATTAGCTTAATGTAAGGGCTAGATCGATACACATAAAATTGTCTCTAATATCTTTTTAAGTACATACTTATGTATGTATATCATCGCCTAATACAATTAAGCATAGCTTAGTGTAGGGGCTAGATCGATGTGCACAATTGTCCCTAAATATTAAATTTACCAGTCACGTGTGCAGCCGAGAGAGCCACCATGTACTTATTTTTATTTAAAAATTTAATCAGAAAATATATATTTCGATCTATGTTTACTTTATTACAAATTGCAACAAGCGCCCGCTTGTACCGATGCCCATCTATAAAACATTCGAGAGAGAAAGTTTAATTAAAAGTTTTATTGCATTATCGCAACTTTTTCTGTTGTTTACCTTTTTCCGAACGTCCCCTGCTGTTTGTGATCATGGTTACACTCGTTTATTTCTAACAAGGCAACTTAAGAGTAGTATGAACTTAGCCGCCTCCATACAATCGATGATACGCTCTAATTTTAAAAGGTAAGTTTAGCACGTGATCGTCCATACAAAAAGAGAAAACGAAAAGTGAAATCTAGAAACCTAAAATATATTATGCTGAGCAACCCCGGATCTGATATTTTATAACCCTATTATAAAATACATTTTTAAGATTCCATTTTCCTATTACCTCAGTAAAATTCGACAGTGTGGTAAGATTAGGCACATACATTACATACAAGTACATATAAGGTGGGAGCATCCAAGCAAAGCCAAATGCCACTCGTGATTTCTCAGGAGATGCCTCGTGAATGGCGGTCGGTGGGCCGAGACGAGTCCCAGGGCTCGCTCGGTGTGGAGACGGACCTATTAATACCTCTAAAAAGCTAAGTTTAAAAACCGAACAAGTGCGAGTCTGACTCGCCCACCGAGGGTTCCGTACTTTTTAGTATTTGTTGTTATAGTGGCAACAGAAATCACGGTTCGTCAGATACAGGCCGGTGACAGACGGACGGACGGACGGACAGCGGAGTCTTAGTAATAGGGTCCCGTTTTACCCTTTGGGTACGGAACCCTAAAAAGGAACCAACTATTAGAATAAAAACATTTTGGGGCCTCTTTTTATCAACCCTATTTTTTCCGTCACATTTTGATGAAATTTGGTGGATAAGTAGTGCCTATTCTGGCCCCGTAGACTACATGCCAATCGCTAACGCTGAACGAACGAAATGCAACTGTCACTGTCACACTAATATGGGAGAGTGATATGGAGACACAAAGCGATTCGATGGCGAAGCGCAAGCGATTGTCGTCATCTTGGCTAGGCCACGTGTACATAATAAGCGCAATTTCACCGTATGCCATAAAATCTTCCTCTGAGTTACGAAAAATGTATGCCTTAACTCAATAAAATAACATTAATTTTTTTCGGGACAAGTTTTGATTTCGCATTTTTCCGCCAAGAATGAGCTCTACAAACCAACCAAATGTTATCAAAATGTAAGGAAAAAACCGGTCAAGTGCGAGTCGGACTCGCGCATGAATGGTTCCGTACCATTACGCAAAAAACGGCAAAAAAATCACGTTTATTGGCCCACTTAAATATTTATTTTATTCTGTTTTTAGTATTTGTTGTTATAGCTGCAAGAAATACATCATCTCAGAAAATTACAACTGTCAGCTATCACGGTTCATGAGTTACAGCCTGGTGACAGACAGACGGATGGACAGACGGACAGACGGACAGCGAAGTCTTAGCAATAGGGTCCCGTTTTTACCCTTTGGGTACGGAACCCCAAAAATCAAAACAAAATAAAAATAGGCCCACATAACAATAAAATAGAGCCCTCTCCATGTTAAGCAGCCAGTACGACTCCCGATTTCTTTGTAAAACCCCACGTATTAGAGGTAGCTCCATCAGAGAGCTAATTTTAGGGCAA